>NC_134414.1:5721517-5761517 GCF_030867145.1 Opisthocomus hoazin | reverse complement strand
AGTTTGTGCCCGTTGCCCCTTGTCCTGTTGCTGGGCACCACTGAAAAGAGTCTGGCCCCATCCTCCTGACACCCACTCTGAAGACATTAATCATCATTTCTAAGGTCCCCTCTCAGCCTTCTCTTCTTCAGGCTAAACAAGCCCAGCTCCCTCAGCCTTTCCTCTTAGGAGAGATATTCCAGTCCCCTCACCATCCTCGTAGCCCTCCGCTGGACTCTCTCCAGTAGCTCCTCATCTTTCTTGAAGTGGGGAGCCCAGAACTGGACACAGCACTGCAGATGGGGCCTCACTAGGGCGGAGGAGAGTGGGAGGACAACCTCCCTCGCCCTGCTGGCCACACTCCTCTTGATGCACCCCAGGATCCCATTGGCCTTCTTGGCAACCAGGGCACACTGCTGGCTCATGGTCAACTTGCCATCCACCAGGACACCCAGACCCCTCTCCACAGAGCTGCTCTCCAGCAGGTCCACCCCGAGCCTGTACTGGTGTGTGGGGTTATTCCTCCCCAGGTACAGGACCTCTGGAGCGGTGGAGCAGAGGGGATTTGTCTCTGATTTATCCAGACTTCATACAGAATAGAGATGTGAAGGATTCTGGGTTTTAGTGACTGTTGCCGTGTCTCTGTGTGTCTTTGATGTAACTCAATCTCAGTGCACTCCTCTCACCGGCGTCTGACTGAGAGGTCTATAGAACAGTTTCCAGAGTTTCCCCCATTTATCCAATGCAGTCTGGAGCAGTGAGTCCCTGGAAAAGCCATTGGAAAACAAACCTGCTCTGGTGCCTACTATAAAATTTGGTTCTGTTCAGATTAACTCTGAATTCTAGACATTCAAAACCAACACCAGTGGTTTAAAAGCCGTTTATCTGCACAGCGATGAAAAGACAAAATTCCTTGGCAAGGTTGGAGGCTCCCTTTCAGATCTCGTATACTTTAACTACCACATTTACAATGCCTGTAGTACCTTATTTTTTACATTCTGCACTTGTTATTTTCCACTCCTCCAGCCGACATAGCACAGAAGCAAACCCTTACCTTCTTATGGGAGGTGAGACGTCGGTACTGATTTAGAAATCTGTGCTTTGAATGAATGAGCAGCACCCATCCTGGCATTTCTTCGTGCCCTCTCCTCCGTGCACAGATAGACACTCGCACACTGACTGTATCTTCATTTCAGCTCTTATTCATCCAGAGGTGGGTTTTAGTAGGGAGCCACTGATCAGAGATATACCTAATGCAACTCAATTGGCTTTAAAAAAAATGCTGTTTTTATGCTGACTGGGCTGCTGTAAGTCAAGAAATTAAAGACAGCCTCTGCACTGAAGAGTTTACTTAGCTATAGACTGCTGGGTCTTCAAACAAAAGAGGTTTCAATACAAAATACAAAATAGTCTTTGCATTGAACACTAAAGACTCATATCTTTGTTTCTGGAGGTTTGTTTCTTCTGGGCCCTGAAAGAGAGAAAAAGAAAATGCAGAGGAAATCAAGAGGCTGAATGACAGAACTGAATACCAGGAATGAAATAGTTTGCTCTCCAAATTATCCAATAGGTTTAGGTAGTTTCCAATAAATGACTAGGTAGTTGCTTTTTCAGCACCTTTCCAGAACCGTGTGTGCTAACAATCAGCAGCCACCCACGTGTGAGCTGAGAAGCCGTTCATCGCAGGCAAGGGGGTAACACCCCAGTCAGTGTCTTGGAAATCCTCCTGTCCAAGGTGTGAATATAACACACAGGAAAACTTACAGGTTTGAGGACAGGACATTACTAACGCCGCTCACATCCTTCTGGGAGGAGAACAGTTTGTCTATAATTGGGATGCTGTCATGGGTCTTGCAGCTCAGTTTCTAAGCCTCAGTTTCCCCACCTATAAAACTGGCTATTTCGGGAATTCCTAAATGGCTTTTAGGTTTTGGTGAACTTTGAGCAATGCAGCTGATAATCACCATCCTTTAGTGAGGGGAGTGGCAACATCGTTTTCTGGCATCAGACAACAGTGGAGGGCAACAAAAGAGAACAAGTCGTTTGAATGTGAAATGAGTGAACAGCATTACCTGAAGGGCTTCCCAGTGTGGATTCTCTAGTGGCTAATAAAATCGTTGCTCTTGCATGGCCAAATGTCCATCTGGGGCAGTCCTAATTGGGGTTTTCTCTTCTGCACCTAGTCTTCTAGAGAAGAAAGGAGAGGAGAGGAGAGGAGAGGAGAGGAGAGGAGAGGAGAGGAGAGGACAGGACAGGACAGGACAGGACAGGACAGGACAGGACAGGACAGGACAGGACATTCTGATTCTTGAGAAGAATTAACTTCATACTGAAATATATAAGAAATCCTAACGGCACAGCTTTTGCTTAGACTGACCACACTAGATATTTTGCAGTAGAGCACAAAATGTGCTTGCATAAATATTTCCCTCAGGAAATAAGACGATCAGACTCTGAGACCGCAGAGAGTCAATTGTTCCTCAGAGCTGTGTGCTTATTTTATTTGTGGATTTAATAACAATAGCAAGAATTTACAAGCTCCGCACTGCTCTCTGCAGAACTGCCCCAGATCCTGCCCAGCTTTGCTGTCACCAAACATAAGGTACAGGACAAAGCTGGAGAACTTTAAAAATAAAAGACCACTCCTGAAAACTTACCCCTGTGCCCAAGAGCTGTGTCTAGTGTCACACGCCACCCCTCTTCTATCTCTTTGCAAAAGGTTCTCCAAACAAACCACACCTATGTCCCAACAAATAAATCAAGATAGATCTAGTTTTGATCTGGTTTGGGGTATGACACTTGGCATTGGATCAAAGTCCTTGCAAACAAAGTCTCCTGAAGAGACAACGAGGAACCTGCCTAGGTGTGCAGACTCCTGTCTGCTCTGGATCAGAGGGGCTGCAGTTCAACAGCAGAGGTGAGGTGATTGCTGGTGTCAACAGCTGATTTTAATCATCTTGCTTGGCAGGAGCACGTTGTGGCTCAGTGAACCTGCATGCTGCTCTCTATTGATGCTGCATGCACCTCCGTGCAAATCAGAGCAAATGAGTTTGCTCACTGGTTTCCACATCCTTTGTGGGCTCACCCCTGACATTAGGCAGAAAGTAGGCAACATGGCTCTAAGGCAGAGTGCTGCCAGGGAGGAGTCCTGGATCAATGTCTCCTGTGTGAGTCACACTTTCTTCCTGGGTAGATCCACACCACTCATGCGTGGGGGTATGATGGTGTTGAAAAGCGTCCTGCAGGGGTAAAGCTGCTGCCCATTGCAATGGAGATATGGGTGAAGGACTGGGAAGGGATCATCAGCTCTGCCTTCGAAATGCACCCGGCGTGGGAGTCTGCTACGGCAGCAAATGTGGTGGCTTGGTGCATCAGGCAAAGGGAAGGGTGATGGGGAGCAGCCTGAAGCTGTCAGGATTATCTCCGGGTCGTTCCCGGCTCCTGCACCCTGGAGTAACACAGCGACCCAGTTCATTGCTGCCAGCCCCAAAGGAGATGTAACATGGACCTCGGAGTGGTGCATAGTGTGTGCATTTATGGGTGCTTCCTGAAATGCATGGGTTAAAAAGTGCCAAATGCACTTCAAGATGTTTTTAGGTTTGTTTTTAATTACTACAGGGCTCTTCACATAAACTTTTTTTTTTTTTACTAGTACATCACATTAAAAGGCCTTAAAACCCTTCACTTACAAATCCTCAAACCACATTCAAAGTCACCTTGACATTTCCAGTGTCGGTTTTTAAGACAGTTTTTAAGAATTAAAGGTAAACTTCCAAGAAAACTTGTATGTAAAAATAGTTCAGATAAACCTCAAAAGACATTTGACAAATATAGAATGACCAGGGCAGTAAAATGAATACATGTGAGTGAACATAAAGGGGTTTTATTTTCCTTAACTCCAGTTGAACAGCCCATTATGTCTTTTCCTGGAGCCCGCAGACTTGAAAACCAGTCGCAAGCTGAACTGAAGTGGTTGGGATATGTGATCTATAAACATTAGGGTAGCTGAAGCATGAAAGCAGACGATGTGAGGTTGCGTTTACGATACTGATGCTATCTCCTTTTCTTTCAGAATCGCCTGGAGTTATGAGATGGAGCCTGCTGGATTGTATAAATGTTACATAGTTTAGTGAGTGTATGAAAGAGGAGTCAGTCTCGAGCGCACGTGGGCATCGGCTGCTGTTCCTCCTGAGTGCCTGGGACTGCCAATCTGTGAAACGAGCAAAAGGGGAACTGTTTTTTTTTGAAAGATCCAGCCCTTCAGATGATATTTGCCAGGCATGGATTTAGAGCCCTAATTAAGCTCTCACTGTGGTCAATAGGAGCTTTATCATAGACTGCAGTCTGTGATAAAGTCACACCCTAAATCTCCAGCCCCTGTTAAATAGGGACACACAGACCATTTTCCTGTCGCCGCTTTAGTGAAGCATATCCTTGAAGTATGTGTGCGGTTCAGCTGATGGTTCTCTGGGCATCAAGGGATAGATGATCCACCTACCCACAAAGAGCAGCAGCAAGTGCCTTTATGGAGACCACTAAGGAGCCTCCAGCTGGTGGAAACAGATGATGGTCCCACGTCAATCAGTAGGTCAGCGGAGTCATGCCAGTTTCCAGCAGCTCTGGATCTGGCTCTGACGGCAGCTGAACATCTTTGTCTCTGCATAGTTGAGTGTCGTCACCATTCCTGGAGGCTCAGATCTGAATCTCATTGTGCTGGGTCCAGGGCAAGCACAGAACGCATCCTGTGACCCAGCATTTGCCATCATGTCCATCTACACCTTCATTAACTTTCAGTGTTGTCATTATGATATTGCTGGAGGGGATCGCTGCTGTCTTAGGCAGAGAAGATAAGTAAGCCAGAGACCTGAGTAGGACGGAAGCACTCAAGAAAATGGTTGAGGTGTAGGCCTGTCATTGCGTGTGCATGCACACATGGGTGCGCTTTCCTAATTTTCCTCTGAGAACCATCTCCAACCATTCCTCTACAGCCTCCTCCTGCTCACAGCTTCACCTCCCTGCTCCTCATATAATTGCTGCTCCACACCTTGGGTCCAGCCTTGCGTGGAGTTCTGCACCATCACTGCATCCAAGGCTACCCCCACCATCTTCCCTGTCTCTGAGATTTGTTGGCCTGGAGCCCTGGGAGAGTCGATTCCCCTGTGTCTTCTGCTGTTCACGCAATGATCTCCCCCGCCCGTGTTCCAGGTCCTCCCAAGTAATTCAACTCCCTTCTGCACACTAAGCTTCCTCAAGAAGACTCAGCAATACTAACCCCTCATCAGTTAAATGCCCTCTCTGTCCCAGCAACATGTAAGTGTGGAAGGATAGATTAAAATCAAGCTAAATGAATACCTGATGTGGGCTTCCCAGAGTGCCTCTTGTAAAACCAGAAAACTTGGCTGCTGAACTCTTTGGGGCAGGATCTGTCTTATATTTATATCCTGTAAATTTTCAAATCCATTGCTGGTGCTAACAAATAAATAGTAATGATTAATAGCCGGTCATTTTGGGCCTGATCCAGCTTTGATTACATCAGTGGGAACCTTTCCATTTGCTGCGTGGGAGTTGGATCAGACCCACAATCCATCCTTTTCTTAGCTCAGCACCATCCTCGAGTGGATTTTATCTTGTCTGGCTTGAGGTGTTTGCATTCGGGCAGCTTTCCCCTGCTTTTACGAAGCTAGTATAAAAGTGACATAGCAAATCTGGAGATGTGCCTACCAGGGACCTCCAGAAACCAGTGTTTGGGATCTGAGGAATCGTCATATCTCACATTTTCATCCACTCCACAAATTTTGGCAATGGAGAACTGGTGAAATGCTGTAGGTTATGAAATACAATGTCCCCGTGACAAGGCTGGAAAACTCAAATAACTTAAAACCAGTCTGGGCGATGCTCTCGTGAGATGGCACTGCAGCTCAGAGAAGGTGACAGAAGGGAAGATGCCAAAGTGTCCTGTCAATGTGGCTTTTCTATCCTCTAATCATGTGAGGATTGTCACTAAAGGAGCTGAGACAGGTGAGAAGGGGATTTGTTTTAAGTAGCATCAAAACTACAACTCATCCTTTTATATACAGCAGAAAGCAAAGGTAAAACAGCTACAGGCAGTAATGGCTCTCAGCTGATGCAGCTTAAGCAACTAATAAATTGCACAATACACGATCAGGTGGCAGGTTTTACATCCATGCCCCCCGAGCACGTCAGGCCTTCTACCATTTGGTTCAAGGATTCATCCTTGAATCTTAAAAGAAAAATACAATAATGAATCCAGCAGGCAACTGAAAAATAAATCACAGCTTTACGTGCATGGAGGAGATCCAAAACATCATCCAGTCCTCCGAGGCACCTCTGTCCCTCTGGTAACACAGCAAAGGGTTCCCTCTGTAACAAGATACACTCTCCATCACCACCCCAGCAACGAAGAAACATCTCACGTTCTGCCAGACACCTGGCCAACTCCTTCCACCTCTGACCTCTTGACGAACACCTCTATCTTCAGCGAGAAATACTTTCTGAGATTTTCACATGGGGCAGAGTTATTCCTCATTGGGTATTAATCCTGCTGCTGCAGGAAATGCCTATAAATTATATTTTTTCCTAAAATGGATCAACTGCCTGGAAAAGTGCAGGCACAGCTCATGAGCTAGCCTCAAATGTTTATATGTAAGAGATAGTAGGTGAAATATTTACTATCTTCACCAGTGTTAGGAAGGATCTATCTATCTGAGTAAGTTCATATGCCTTATATTGGCATCTAAACACTCCTGCAGCATTAAAGGTCTCAGCGGATCATCCATGTGAAGTCGGGTGTGAGGTTTTATCATCACCATGTGGAGAAGGAGCTGATGAATACAGAGACTATCCTGTCAAAAATATCTTGCATGCCGAGTTTATTGGTTCGTACATGCCCAGGGGTGCTGGCCTCTCTGCTGGAATGGATGTCCTGGAAGGACCAGGCAATGCTGTTGTTAAACCAGCTTTCACAAGGGCTACCTTCATCCCTGCACCATACAAAGCTGATGCAGAGCATTGATGGTGCCAGTCCCCGAATTTGGAGACATTTGTGTGGTTGGCCTCTAAGCCCTGAGTGATGGAGGTACTCCCACCTTGCCTGTTCAGAGCACAAGGTCCAATGTGCAAATCTGAAGTGCTCCAGGAACAGACATTCCTGTGTGCCACAACTTCTGGGCCATGCTGGCGAGGCTCCCCGAAATAGATTTTGTTCCTGTGAAGAACCCTTCAAAGAATTTGTCAGTTCCTGCTTACAGAAATCATGTAAACAGCAAGGCTTAACCACATAAACAGACAGAGGGATATCTTTTTTCATGAGTAGTCCTCTTAAGTGGCAGTACAGTAAACTTGAAATTTGGATTCCAGGGAGTCAGAAACCAGGAAAGCAGCGATGGCTCTCCGAGATGAATGGGAGCAGTGCCCAGCCAGACCTCTTGACTGCAGAAATGTGTCTGCCCTCTGTATTGTTTCAGTGCCAGCAGTCTGCAGACAGCACCGGGGAACGCTGTGCTGCTTTACCTCCCAGTTTTAGCTTCGTCTTTCTGCAAAATCCTACAATCAGAGAATAGTTTGTGTTGGAATGGACCTTTGGAGGTCATCCAGTCCAGCCTCCTCCTCAAAGCAGGTCTAATTAGACCTGGTTTCTTAGGGACTAGACCAGTTGAATCTTGAAGACCTCCAAGAATGGACATTTAATCTGGAGCATCGTGTCTGCTAGATGGGTCCATGCATGGGGACATTTTTTGGATCTGTTCAGGCAGTTCAAGGAAAACAAGTTATTTTGTAGACAGATGCTGTATGACCTGGGCCTGAAAGTCCTGGGGTTGTGTGTCACTGAGGTGAGGTCTAGTTCCACCAGTGACCAACACTTGTTCTCATCAAGACCAAAAAATGTTCCTCTTCCCCAGGTTTGTCAGCACATGCAGCAGTAGCAGATTTTAATGGCTTGATACATGCTTTTTTGATGATAAATTAATGCAGATTCTAGATCAGGCAAGATGTTTGCTCCTCCCAGATTTGTATTACTTCTTCAGAAGTCCCAGACATATTGGGGCATGTTGGTTGGCAAGTTGGATGAGGGATAAGCTGTTTCTAGGGTGCTCTTCTCCTCTGGTTCTTCCCTGGTACCACAAAAGCATCGTCTGGTTCTTGCAGGATGAATGAACCAGCCAAAGACCTGAAGGGTATTAATCAAATCCCTTCACTGAGCCTCAAGACGAATTTTCATGAAGAAAGAGGAAACAAGGTTTCTTAGGGGGTTTCTTCTATAAACACTTCACAGTCGTAGGCACTGAACAACCCTTTGCTGTTGCATGTCACCCTGAGTGATAAAAGGTACCACCATGTGGATTTTCCCATCTCTCCTAGACAAGACAAATCTATCCCAGCACTTCTTCCTGTTTTCTGAGCAACTGGAGAGCAATTCTGCACCATGGTGCATCTTGAAGAAGGGAACCTCTTCATGTCATCCTCTTCCTCAGCAAAAATCACCGCCATTAGCCCAGCAGTTGACCAGGCATTCAGAAAGGAGACTGGATCTACTCAGAATGTAAAATGATATTTTACCTTGAAATAAACAAGTGCCAATGCATTTCCCTATGTGTTTGCTTTTTACTCTGAAACTGTGCAGTCCAGTCCATGCAAAACATTTTTTGCTGCTTCTCACATTTGCCAGAGAGGGTGTTCACACAGATTTTTTTTATTTCTTTGTTTTTGTTTCCCCTGAAGTGATACATGCTAAAGCTTTGGGATCAACCGTGTGTTTTGCTTGAGACTCAACATCCTCATTAGCTAATTGTGCTGGCGTGGAGAAGCTTGAAGATAACAAAAGGCAGCCTGGATCCTGCTCCGATGGAAGTATTATCATATAGAAGTGGAATTTTCAGGATGACAGCTGCAGTCCTTTCCACTTTCACGACTCGGTGTTGGAGCAGGCACTCAGAAGTGATTGCTGTGCTCTTGTCAGGCCATGATGCATCTTCAGAACAGGCTGAAATGCAACCTCTTGGCAGCCTGCAGTAGGTACTGGGGTTTGAACGCTGGCAATTGCTGTGAAGAGGAGAAAGGCGGTCTGCAAACAAAGTCCCAGGATGAAAAAAAGAGGAAGGCAGAGGAAACAGGCTTTGCAGAGCCAGGGTGAGTTTGTGTCTCACTGCTTGTTTTCAACACAGCTGGTGCCTGCAGTGGAAATGCAATTTTGAGGGTAGGGCAACAAGCGGCTCTTAGAGGGGAGCATAAAGTCACCTGGCTTCTCACCATGTTTTGGTAAAAGACAGCAGCATCTGCTCTTTGTCAAACTGGGTCCTGCATCATGCTGTTGGTCTAGTTGGATGATCACAACCTGGTCAAAATCTGTAAGGAAATGCACTGGTAGAAAACAGTTCAGACTGGAGAAAATTGAGTTCGTTTTGACGGTCTGGCTTGCTTGCTTCCTTTCTCCATCAGATGCTCTCATCCCTCTTTCTCCATGGGATTGCCTGAGCTGTGCAGAGCTTGCAGGTGGTGAAAGCTGGGCAGAGAACAACTACTTCACTGCTGAGGAGGATTTTTTTATTGCAGAATTTGGTATTGCTCCTGATTCTGGATGGAAACAAAAGTTTTAAGACTTGGCTCCAAAAACCAAGTCAGGAACCACACAAAGTCCTGTTCATCTGTGCCCTGGAGCCAGCAGCTTTGCGCCAGTCCGTCTTCAAGGCCATCCCAGAGCTGCCATCTTGGGAAGTGGTGGGCAAGCCCCAAGCCAGGTTGACTGGAGACCAGATCTGAAGCCTTTCCTGGAGGTATTTAAAAGATGAGCAGATGTGGCACTTAGGGACGTGGTTTAGTGGTGGACTTGGCAGTGTTAGGTTTACAGTTGGGCTCAATGATCTTAAAGGTCTTTTCTAACCTAAAGGATTCTATGATTCTATTGATTCTGACTCTGTGAGGTGCGCACTCCCTAGCAGCCCACCTGGCCCACGAAGTAGGAAAGTTAGCAGGAAACCAGGCTCAGGCCTCATTCTCAGGAGAATTCCAGCGAAGTTGAATGTCCATCCACAAAATGCTTAGATTTCAGCAATTTCTAACCAGGGCATGGTCTGCTGATGTGTTTCAGCTCTCTCTATGCTGAGTCAGAATTTCCCCTGTCCTTTGCACATAAGCACATACACACTGCTGGGATGTGGTGGGCCTTCATAAATCTTTAGTGTTGGAAGGGGTGAGACAGAAGATGCAATGAACCTGGCTAAAGGAGGAATAATGAGTGCTGTATGTGATCTGGATGTCATCTTGTACTTTCCTTGCTGGACACACAATCTCACCACTGAAACACAAAGGTTTCCCCTCCCCTAGTCAATGGCACAATCCAGAAGCTTTGTCCTCAGTCTTTCATTTAAACATACCCTCTGCTCACTGCCAGGCTGTGGCAGAAACCACCAGTTCACAGGGAAATACATGCTGAGGTGGGTCTGTCCCAGCAAATTCAGGGCCACTGCATATATCTTCACAAAAACTAAAAGTTCCCTTGCAGGGAAGAAAAAACCCTTGAAAATTCAAAAGCTTCTCCCAAGATTCTTCATCATCTCCCGGCAATTTACTTCACAATAGGCCATTATCTGGGGCTGTTTAAATAAAGAAATTAAGGGGTATTTTGAAGTATCTGGAACTCCTTATTGAGGTGTAAGAAATTAAAACTTTGTGATCAGGACAAAAATAGGAAACAAACCCAGTCATTAAACAAGGCAAGCACTCAAATCATTCTGTGAGACAAACTTGAGTCCCAAGGGGGACAGAAACATTTCAGGCCAACTGAGGGTTGATTTTCAAATGATTCTGGAGAAATAACAGGGACAAACAAGAATTAACCAAGCTTTGAGTTCAGCTGAGTCTTATCCAAAGATATGCAAGAACTCAGGGTCAGATTTGGGGGAATCTGGGCTGATGGATGAGGTAGAAATCGTGCCAGACAATGAGTTTGATGTAGTCTGAGGTGCCAGACAGTAAGTTCTGTTTGTCTTCAACACGCGGGTGGGACAATAGTCATATGGATATTCTTCTTAGCAGCAGAGGCAGCTCCCTGTTCTAGTTGATAGCTACATGGGTCCTGCTGCCAGTGCAACAGTTTCTGGAGCTGGATGGTGAAACAGAGCTAATGTGGGCTCGGCTCAGGATTTATCATAGAATCACAGATCATAGAATGCTTTGGGTTGAAAGGGACCTTTAGAGGTCATCTAGTCCAACCCTCCTGCAGTGAGCAGGGACATCTTCCACTGGATCAGGTTGGTCAGAGCCCTGTCCAACCTGGCCTTGAATATTTCCAGGGATGGGGCCTCCACTATCTCTCTGGGCAACATGTTCTAGTGTTTCACCACCCTCAGTGTAATAAATTTCTTCCTTATATCCAGTCTAAATGTACCCTCCCTTGGGTACATTGCTTTTGCACACAATCACAGTGGTGCCATCAGCTCCATCAGTGATGGTTCATTCAATGTCTCGTTCATTATAGGCAGGTCTTGTTGAGGCTGAGCTGTAAGATATCTCATTACTAAGTGCACAAAGAATGAACTAGACAGATTCTCAACATCTTTGGCTTGAAGTGAACTTAAGGAGGAGCCAAAATCTACCTCTGAAAAATCTTAATTTGATGCAAAAATGCTTCTGTTGTAAATGGATCTGTTTCTCCATTAGTCACTCTCTTCAGTCTCTGTTAATCAGTGATGTCTGAAAGCAAGATCTCATACTCTGCAAGAAGCCTTGTGCTTCTGATGCTACATCCCTAACACTGTTCTTGTGGACATCATCATTATTTCCACAGCAAACACCTGCAATGACACAGTGGTTTAAGACTTCTGAAGGAGAATTAATCATAGAAGACAAAATCCCAAAGGAACCATTTGATTTTCTTGTGTTGTAAAAGACCCAGTTTGAAGAGCAATAAGAAGAACAACAGAAAATATAGCATGGATGCAGACTTGCTTTGAAAACAAGTGTCTTTATTGTTCTGACAGGATATGAAATTCTTAATATCCTGCCCTGAATTGTTTGTGGAGTATTGGTGATCATAAATGAATCACTGAGATCAGCCCATGAAGCACAGGTTGAGACAGGACCTCTTGCATTAAAGAGCCCAGTTCCCTGCTGTGATATTTCATCATATTTTTAAAATCCATTCAGAAAATGATCAGCTCCATCTGAAAATATATTCATTTCTCACATAACACTTATTCTTTGGAAAATTGTTCTGGATCCTCCCACTTCTGAACATGAGGAATGCTCTACTTTCTAATCTCACTTCATTTGTCAACAGGTTATGGCCATCTGTGCTTGTACCAAGGTCTCCTCTAGCTTAAATGGTGCTTCTCCTTGCCTACTGTTTCCTCCACTGATGTTTTACTTAAAGACCTATTGTTTTGGTTTGGCCTGGATAAATGCCAGGTGCCCACCAAAACCGCTCTATCGCTCCCCGTCCTCAGCTGGACAGGGGAGAGGAAATATGATGAAAGGCTCGAGGGTCGAGACAAGGACAGGGAGACAACACTCTCCAATTAACATCACGGACAAAACAGACTGAACTTGTGAAGAAAGGGAAGTTAAATTTATCACAAATCAAATCAGAGTAGAATAATGAGAAATAAAACTAAATCTGAAAACACCTTCCCCCCACCCCTCCCTTCTTCCAGGGCTCAGCTTCACTCCCGTTTCTCTCCCTCCTCCCCCCGAGCGGCGCAGGGCAATGGGGAATGGGGCTTATGGTCAGTTCATCACACGTTGTCTCTGCCGCTCCTTGTCCCTCAGGGGGAGGACTCCTCACACTCTGCCCCTGCTCCAGCATGAGGTCCCTCTCACAGGAGACAGTTCTCCATACACTTCTCCAACGTGAGTCCTTCCCAAGGGCTGCAGCTCTTCACGAACTGCCCCAGCATGGGTCCCTTCCCACGGGGTGCTGCCCTTCAGGAACAGGCTGCTCCAGCGTGGGTCCCCCATGGGGTCACAAGCCCTGCCAGCAAACCTGCTTCAGTGTGGGCTTCTCTCTCCACGGGTCCGCAGGTCCTGTCAGGAGCCTGCTCCAGTACAGGCTCCCCACGACGTCACAGCTTCCTTCAGGCATCCACCTGCTCTGGCGTGGGATCCCTTCCATGGGCTACAGGTGGAGATCTGCTCCACCGTGGACCTCCATGGGCTGCAGGGGAACAACCTGCCTCACTATCACGAGCTGCAAGGGAAGGCTCTCTGCTGTGACATTTTGGGCACCTCCACTCCCCCCCTCCTTCTTCACTGACCTTGGTGTCTGCAGAGTTGTTCCTTTCACATCGTCTCACTCCTCTCTCCTCACTGCCAATTTACCAGTCTTTTTTCTTCCCCTACTTAAATGTGTTATCACAGAAGTGCTACCACCATCACTGATTGGCTTGGCCTTGGGCAGCGACGGGTCCGTCTTAGAGCCGGCTGGCGCTGGCTTTATCAAACATGGGGGAAGCTTCCAGCAGCTTCTCACAGAAGCCACCCCTATAGCCCCCCCACTACCAAAACCTTGCCACGCAAACCCTTAACGCCTATGAAAGCCGAATTTCTCACACTCTTCTTTCACAAGGTGCCTCAAATAAAGTCAACAAAGCAAGAAATGTTACATAAAATTAAATCAGATTATTGGTGTTCCGTTGCTATTATTAAATGAATGTCTGACCAAAACCTCCACATCTGAATAGTCTTGAATTTTAAGACAAATTGGATCTAACTCTGAATTCATTGCCTGGCCTTTCCTGCCTAATAACCTCACATCTTAATGAAACTTCTGTGTGCCAAAACCCAAGAAATAACCAAAAATGCGGTCCAGCAGGAAACTTGACATGAAGTGGGATTTGGGGAGAGATTAGAACTACAGTTCCACTAGCTTTTAAAGTCTTCTGAAGCCAACTCTACCATGAAAATTTCTAACTCTTTTCCAACCCTGGCTGTAAGTTCCCACCCTCAACTCCCTGCTTGGACCAGCGTGGACATTTTGTGCAGTGAATGAGTGTGGGAGGCTGATTTAGGTTCAGACAAGCATCACTGGTGCATATTAGTTGGGGAGAGAAATAGGAGATGCTTCTGATCTGTCTTATATGCTTCTTTTAGCATGGAATGAATCATCTTTTCTGAAGTGTCTGTTTTCATTAACTAGGGAGTGGCCCAAGGATGGTTCAAACATCCACCTCTTAGACCTCTCTTCTGGAGAGAGTTACCCTTCCACCTCTATGGGATCTTGATGGGGTCTAGGAGAAGTTATTTTATTTTTACCTCCCACCTGAAGTCACCTACTGAATGAGCCCTGAGCCATGCAGAAGTCTGCCACTAGTGTTAATACCACTTTCCATGATCTAAACAACACAAAGAAAACAATGCCAGATATGCACTGAAATGAAATATCACAGAAAATGCATAATTTAGTAATGTGAAGCGTAGGGAGCTTCTGTCAATTGTCTCCAACACCTCTGAAAATCAGGCACCATATGCCCCAAAAGTGAGGCACATCAACTCAGCTGTCATTTCTGAATCTATTGGCCTACAGCCCAACATCTACACACTTTGGATTGTCAAATCCAGCCAAAATCATGTAACAAATCAGGGATTGGCATCATAAACATATATTCATGGTATATTACAACAGCAGACAGAACAGAGCAGATTAGTAAGAAACAAGAGAGCTTCACAGAGCAAGATAATACAGCCAGAAGCTGTCCAACAAACAGAGTGTGACATGTGGTTATTATAGTTGGAGCTCTTCCTTGGGCTAGTGAGATTTCTCACCATCTGGGAGAGCTTTGAAAGAAAGCAGGAAGAGGCTTGATGAATGTCGTGTGGGGGAGTGTTGCATGAAAGAGCGTTCGACATCGCGAGCAAGCCAAACAAACAAAGGACGTAGTCAAAAGGGAGACAGAAGGGAGTAAAAGGGAAGAGAGGTTGTGTGGGAGACAGGGGGAGAGGTCCAACTTCAGCATAAAAGAGGTCCCTCAACCCATGGCAGTCCACATGGCTCTATGTGTGGGAGGCAAAGAGACCCTTCACAGCTTCTTGCACTTCCATGAAGACCACAGTGCTGCAAAGCTTTGAGCTGCCAGCGTAAAACACCTATCTGCCTCTCATCAGTCCTCATTGCGTCCCCACTGGTTTTCATACAGACGTGTGTCCATGGGGAAGGGTGCACAAGACCTACTCTGCTAGAATGAGAACTGCTGAGGTGGCTCTACCAGTGGATGTGATCATCCAGGGAGGTTGTGGAGTCTCCTTCTCTGGAGATATTCAAGACCCGCCTGGACAAGGTCCTGTGCAGCCTGCTGTAGGTGACCCTGCTTCGGCGGGGGGGTTGGACTAGATGACCCACAGAGGTCCCTTCCAACCCCTACTATTCTGTGATTCTGTGATTCTGTGATTATTTCAGCAAAGCAAGAGGAAAGCTTAGAGAGTTTCTAATAGACTAGAATAGACTAGAATAGTTTCAGTTGGAAGGAGCCTACAGTGATCATCTAGTCCAACTGCCAGACCAATTCAGGGCTGACCAAAAGTTAAAACATGTTGCTAAGGGCGTTGTCCAAATACCTCTTAAACACTGATGGGCTTGGGGCATCAACCACCTCTCTAGGAAGCCTGTTGCAGTGTTTGACCACCCGCTTGGTAAAGAAATGCTTCCTAATGTCCAGTCTAAACCTCTCCTGGTGCAGTTTTGAATCATTCCCATGTGTCCTGTCGCTGGATACCAGGGAGAAATGATCAGCATTCTGAGGGAGAGGTTCCAGTCATCACTGACAAAATGGTCTCCTTGCTGGGATAGGCTGCCACCTTCTGTCTTTCTCCTTCTGTGAACATTTCTTTCCATTCATCCCTTTTCTCTTTGCTATTGTGTCCCTCACCATCCTTTGGGCTGTACACACCACCTCCTCATCACTGTGTTGCCAGACTTGGCAGGACCAGCACAGATCCCGAGCTGAGAAGACTGCTGCTTTCTCTGTGATGATGGTCCATGGCAGAGCGAGTCCTGGGAGCTGCAGCTCTTCAACAGGATGGTTCCCAAACTGCTTGGATACTTGGGTGAAAACATTTCTTTTGGGCTATGAGGCACCATGAATCACCAAATTCTGGACTGAATTAATTCTTCAATGCAATTCCACAGACCAGGTATTACGGCCTTGTAAGCCTGAGTTTGGGAACCACCATTCTGTGATTTAACCTTTACATTCCTCCCCCCAGCGAATTTTGTTGCCTTCTATGAAAGCTCTCCCCAGTTCTGCAGAAAGAAATATTTTGCATATTAGGCTCTGACTATAATAGGGTTTCCTAGAGGTGCTGCAGATTACTCTGACTGAAGCAGGGATTGATAGAAAATGGAAATGTCCACCTTAAGGCCTGTCAGGCTGTGATGTTTGTTCTATCATACTCACAGCTGCAAAGCAATATGGGCTGTATTTTCCCCTCCTGTTGTTCTGTCTTTGTACCAATGCACCTAAGAAGACTGGTCGGGAAGCAGTAGTCCCTTGGAGATTGGAAGCATTGTTCCTTGGAGATGATGGGAGCTGGACTGATAAATCCAGCTCCCAGTGAGTCAGTGTGATGGTGGATGTTAACGACAACAGACTGGAAAACCAGGCAAATGCTTGCAAGACCGCACAGAGGGGTAAAAATTTCACTATTTCGTTGTTTAGAATTGCTGGCCTAGATGTTCTCTCTTGACTATTTGCAGAAAGAGGCCTGCAGGCAACAGTGACTGTGGCCTGATCCAGTGCTGCAGATCTGAATGTCTTTTAGCTGGTCTTCTCAAACAGCTCCTTGCTTCCAGGGATGCATGATAGGCTGCTTATTTTGTTAGGCCTCTGTGTGTCCATGTGCACACCCATGCAAAACAGTGCATATGTGTGCAAATGTAAAAGACTCAGAGCTGTGAAAAGGATCTGGACACAACTCAGATCTCAGCATCCAACTAGAATAACTTGTGTAGCTGTTGATGTAGTCCTTTTCATCACAGACTCTCAAAGCATTTCAATGGTTGTTAATACCTTCAATCCCTTCTAGAAGGGATAGTTTCAAAAGAGCTGTACCAAGTCCAGCCTACCTCCGTGAGGCTTTATCAGAAAAAACACTATTCTTCTCTCCTTCCAGATGCTTTCAAGCCCTGTGATTCTATATTGCTCTGTTTTCTAGGGCTACAAGGATGATGAGGGGACTGGAGCATCTCCTACTAGAAGAGGCTGAGGGAGCTGGGCTTGTTCAGCCTGAAGAAGAGCAGGCTGCGACGGGACCTAATATATACTTACAAATACCTCAAGAGTGGGTTTCAGGAGGACGGGGCCAGACTCTTTCCAGTGGTGCCCAGCGACAGGACAAGGGGCAATGGGCACAAACTGAGGCACAGGAAGTTCCATCTGAACATGATGAAGAACTTCTTCCCTCTGAGGGTGACAGAACCCTGGAACAGGCTGCCCAGGGAGGTTGTGGAGTCTCCTTCTCTGGAGATATTCAAGACCTGTCTGGACAAGGTCCAGTACAGCCTGCTGTAGGTGACCCTGCTTCGGCAGGGGGGTTGGACTAGATGACCCACAGAGGTCCCTTCCAAACCCTACTATTCTGTGATTCTGTGATTCTGTGATTCTGTGATTTTTTCTATCTGTTGGCCAGTCATGGATAGAAGATTTCGCTCCGGCTTTGCACTGTTCAGTCCCAAATCTAATCCCCATGCCCCCCCTTCTGTGATTTATGGAAGCAGATCAGCTCTGCAGCCTTCTCCTTTTAACACTGCACCTGCACGTCACAGCTAACAGCTTTAGGTGCTTTCCTGCAATAACTCAGAAGATCTCTTTCCCAGGCAGCCACACCTTTCCGTTAGCAGATATTTCCCCTTCTGGTCCTTTGCTCTCCAGCTCATTTTTTGACTGTCCTCATCCCTTCCCCAGATGCTGAAGTGATCTAAGTCTGGTGGTAACAGGCTGTGCTGTGTTCGTGGAGTGCTCGGCTGCCTAATGCAGCATCAACTTGGCTTTGCTTCTCTCCTTCCCATTAACAGCACCATTGCTGTTAAAAAATGTAATCTCACAGCTGAATTACAACATGCCTGCCCAGGAGATCTCCACCGGCAGCTTGTTTACCATCAGCAGCAATTTTGCTCTGCTTTAGGTTTCTGGCCTGCTTTTGCCCAGATTTCGTTATGTTGGGGCATTTCAAGCCCCTGGTTACATGCTCTTTAAATGATCTCAGAGAAGAAAGGAGATTATCTACGTATCTATCTGTCTGTCTGTCTGTCTGTCTGTCTGTCTGTCTATCTATCTATCTATCTATCTATCTATCTATCTATCTACCTACCTACCTACCTACCTACCTATCTATCTACCTACCTACCTACCTACCTACCTACCTATCTGTTGCAAGTATACCAGGGGCCCAGCATGGCTGGTGAACTATGCATCTGAGTTGAGAGCAATCTGCTACAAGAGTGCATGTCCCAGCACCTCCTCAACCGAAGCAGTCTATGACCCAGAGAGAATTTGGCCCTGAAATGCATGCCACGCCATTTCCAAGGTGGTCTTACTCCTAGGTAGAGGCTCTACTTTTCCTTTATATCTGAAAGCCGGAGCACGGGGAGTCATTTGTACCTAAATATCTCAGCTCTGGGAAAGGACCTTGGTATGAGGAATAGCTTTATTTTACAATAGAAGGAAGAAGAGCTCAGCACAGTTCTCCACCAGCCCCCATCCCAACTATACAGTATCTGCTTCTCAAGGTGGCCACTGAGATAGGAGAGCTTCAAAGAAAATTGGCCATATCCAGCCACAGCACCACTGGACAGAGAGTCAGGCCCCACGTGCTCTGTCTGCTCTGCAGAGAGAAGCAAGTAGTGTGGGGTTTGGCCATGGGATTAGGTGTTCAGTGAAAAGAACAACCAACCATTGCTTCTGCACAAAAAACCAGGCTGTGGAAAGACCCTCATTGCATCTTCAAGCAAGAGGGGAGCGGAGCTGGGGTGAGTCCTCAGACCAGGAAACCTCCACAGCATCGGTTCTTGGAGTTCATGGTCAAGCTCAGATGCAGCCACTGTGTGACCTGGAGAATTAGGCAGCTGCCTGCTGTCTCTCACAACTTACTATAAAATCCTTTACCTTCTGATGAAGCCACTCTTCAGACCTGAGCTCTGCGTACTGTCAGGTGGAGTCAGACAGACCTTGACCCTCCTGTTGGGGGAATTTCTGTATAGATGTAAAAATGCCTTACGCTACAGATAGGAAAAGGGAGAGGTCAGTTTACACTGGGAGAGGATTTAACTCAAACTAGCTAACCTGAAGCAAGCTTGTAGAAGGCAAGAAAGTCCACATATGGAAATAATAGTTATTAAAAGCATTTTTACAGCTAAAGCATGTTTCCTCACCCAAGAAAAATTGTGGAAGCACTGTTCAGACACCCAATGTGCAGTTAAAGGATCTAAAATAGTCAGTGTATCTCTGCATTGCAGTCATTCACTATTGCTAATGCATTTTATTCATATCCACAATCAATAATGCACTGCTCATGTGTGACACAACTATTATTTTTTTCTACTCTGTGGTCTTCGTAGTAAAAGATATTGTTTGAGAAAGGAAATTGGATGCCATAAATTCTGGATTCATCCCTTCTGAAATCTAGTAATTTTCACCTGGGTAAGTCGTCCAGGTTGATTTCCAGAAAGCATTGGGCTACCCTTTAAGATGCCAATTGGTGGCACATTTGTGCCCTCCTTAGGTAGCTTGTTCCAATGGGAGTTCTCCTCTCCTGCTGAGCTCTTCGAAGCACGCACTGAACTTTGAGCACTGTCTATTGACATCAGAGCATGTTCGGGCATTGGGAGGTAAGTGTTGAGTAAGTAAATCTCTCTGTCATAAGAAAAAGGCCACACACAAACAGCACAAGCTCCCCAAGTGACAACTATTGCCTCTCGCATCCTGAGTTTCATGTAGGGTTAAATCCAAAAGGGATTTCATTCAGACGCTGGTTTGCTCATTCAAACCCTCTGGCTTGACTGATTCATTCTCCAACAGACACCCACCAGCCTTTGTGCCTTTCTGGAGAAGTCTTTCTCAAGTTGCTGCCATCCCCAAAAGCTCCACATCTCTGGGCACCATCTCACTCTCCTCTTCTGAGTGAGACTTGAGCCCAGATCTTCCCCTGGATGCTTTTTAGCAGGTTTCACCCCAGCTGGGAGCTGCGAGTGTTCAGATTGTGGTGCTGTAACTCCTTTAATGTCAGACTGGGTGTTGCTGGTTTACACCAAGCAGAAGTAGATCAGAGCCTATCCCATGGATTCACGCTGCATCCTGGTTAGTCCCAGACTGTGCACTTCATGATGTGGATCACTTCAGACAGACAGTAACCGCAGCAACAGACTCTTTTTCTTTCTGAACATTGAAAAGGAAGATAGCCCAGTATTTAACCATTAAACCAGCTTGGCATCAGGTCAGATTGACACTTGTGGTCAGAGTGGACTGATCAAACCTCCTTAAACTTAGCTGTAATGATCTCTCCATCTCTCTCCCGTAGGCTGCACCACCTTCAGATCCCACAAAAAGCGAAATGGAGCCACACTCAAACCCTAGGATGAGGCAGCCCATAGGATTTATTCCTCCTTTAGATGTGATTCAGAACACACTGAGGCCAGCTAGGGACTTTCCACTGAATCAGGCCTGCTGCCTGATTCACTATAAGCAACTCACTGCCTGCAAGTACTGAGTAAACCAGTTCAAGGAAGCTGGATTCAGTTACTGGTTCTGCCACTTGCCTTCTCAGTGGGTTTCTGGCCCCTGTTTCTCCTCTTAATTCTCGTCTCTTTGGAGTGAAGAAGGATCAGGTTTATCCTTGTGGGACCAAAGCAACATCAGCCTCCATTGGGATACTGAGATGCTGCTACGCCACAGGTACATTCCAAAGCAGAATACCTATAATTCAACTATAGGAAGCTCCCAGTTCCCCTTGGTTGTTTATGTTGAAATAGCTTCACCACTTCATTCAGGAAGAGGCGAGGTGTACACTCTGACTTACAGCAAATGACCATACGACCCAGTATCTTCAGGGGGCATGCAAACAGTATGAACACATTTGATGCTACTCTTGAGTGCTCTGCCAGCCTCTGGCCATTTTCTGCATAGGGCATTTCTTGGCTGAAGTACGTCTAGCTGTTAATCTCCAATGGATCCCTCTTCTAAGGACTCCTTCTCTCAAGCCCATAGTCAGGTTTTGTGTCCATCACACCATCTGACAAGGAGTTCCACAGGTTAACAGCTCACTTCAGGGATGTCTGCTGTCTCCTGCTGCTCTTGGGCCCACCCACAGCTGGTGAAACTCAGAGGTGAAGCTGCTGTGTCAGCCGGTCCAGTGTTGTAGAGTTTGCAGTAATTACCCCAGGTAAGCATCTCAGCCAAGCGAGCATGCTGCACGGTGTTCAAACTTGGCGTATCTTAATATGCAACACTTGGGTCTTCAAACACTTTTATAAGCTGGTGCCTCACTCCCCTTTCCCTGTAAAATGTCAGCCAGGCCCATGGCTGCAGCCTGGCTCTGGCTTGAGGAGATGTAGATCATACCTGGAAGCTGAAAAGCACCTCAGAATAAAAGGCTCTCAGATTGTCTGCCAGTGCCTTGTGCAGTGAAATACAGTTCAGCTCATAAAACGTCAAAGGTATGTCAGTGAAAAGAGAGGAAAAAAAAGGAGAGAAGTTGGAAAAGAGGTTTTGACAGCAGCCAGGAAAATGTAACTCCTTCTACTTAATCTTTCTTTGCTCCTTCTGAACTTGAAACTTTCTTTCAGTGGAGGAAAAAAATGAGAAGAACGGTTAAAACAGAGCAGGAGCAAATAAGCATCTGTTGGCTTTGTATCAAGGAACCATACACATCAACTGCTAAAGTCCTTGCAACTCTTGAACACCCTTCCCCACATGCTATCTCCGAAATCCCTTCACCTCTCCTCCTGCAGCAGCCAGGACAGCAGCTGCCTGCTGTGCTCCGCTGTCTCGCAGGTACGATCATGTTTGCTCTGGGCTACACGGCTGCAGGAGACGGTAGTCGTCTTGAGTTTCATGGCACTTCTTCTCTCAGGTCTGGACACATTTCAAAGGACCCCAAACTTTGACTCAAGGGTTACAGGGCAGAAGAGGTAAAGGTAAGGGAAAGATGGGTTCCACGAATGGACATAGTCAAACGATCACTAAGGAGCTGGAGCACAAATGACTGCAGCACGTCCTTCTACCTTGCTCCTCAGAGCACCAGGCAGAGACTGGACACACTGAGCTGTCTTTGACCCCTGAAATGATCTCCCGTGCAGTTTCCCAGACCAGCGCATTTCAGAGCTGCCCTCCTTTGCCCCTGCCTTCCACATCACGCTCAATGCCCAGCCCTTAGATATGATTAGATATGCGTACAAATATCTGAAGGGTGGGTGTCAGGAGGATGGGACCAAACTCTTTTCAGTAGTGCCCAGCGACAGGACAAGGGGCAACAGGCACAAACTGAAGCACAGGAAGTTCCAGCTGAACATGAGGAAGAACTTCTTCCCTCTGAGGGTGATGGAGCGCTGGCCCAGGCTGCCCAGGGAGGCTGTGGAGTCTCCTTCTCTGGAGATATCCAAGACCCGCCTGGACAAGGTCCTGTGCAGCCTGCTGTAGGTGACCCTGCTTCGGCAGGAGAGTTGGACTAGATGACCCACAGAGGTCCCTTCCAACCCCTACCATTCTGTGATTCTGTGATTCTTAGTGACTTCTATCAAGGCTCGCATCCCCTGATCACCCCTCCACTGCCTACCGCCCAGCTCAGCCTGCAAGGGGCCAGCAAGGAGTTTTTTCTTCCCTTCCTGACACCTGAATGCAAGGCATGGCCACTCCATATGGGACAAGCAAGGCTGCTTCCAGCACCACATGCCCATCGATTGCTCGTTCTACGAGGGCCTCTGGCTGGCTCTGCTCCACTAATGTTCTCTGTGTCATACCGAAACAATCAGCCAGCACCAGTGCGTATGTCTGTCGAGACCAGTGAGCAGTGGGTCAAGAGTGCACCCCAGGAGAATGTGGTGTAAATAACTGACTCCATCTGCTTTGGGTCAGAACAGCTCCAACTCATCAGAGGGAACCAAAGGGCCTCCAAGGGCGACGAAGGGGCTTTCTGCATCTGTCCAGGGAGCTGGCACTGGAAGAAGCCAAACAGGCTCTCAGTGTTTACGCTGTCAGGCTCCGAGGTATTCATCTTCATCCTGAAACACATTCTTCACAGAACACTTCTGTGTTTCAAACTGTATCATCGGGAGAGCTGAGGAAATAAAAACTGGGAGGATGATGGGGAGCCGTCCTGGCCCTGCCTTGCATAGAGCAGCAACTGCTCCCAGGCCTAGGATGTCTCCCGAGGGGCAGCAGGACACTGTAAGGTGCTGGTTTGTTTTCATCCTGCCATGGGCATCTGAAAAGAAGGATTATACCCCTGTCCACTGTCAGCTTGCTGCCGCGTGGGGAAGGTGCAGGGAAGCGGTTGTTGCAAACCTAAGCTGGAAATTTTCCTCTCTGGGTCCCCTCCCATCAGATCATCTGATGGTCAGATCTGCCAGATCTGCTCCACCTCCATGTCCCCCACTATCTAAAGGGGTGGTCTGCAGAGAGCCCTTTGCATGGATCATCCCAAAAGGTGGTAAGGAAATGGCTGCCTATGTCTAGGGGGAAGAAGAGGTATTAAATTCGTAGGTCATGCCCCAAAGGAAAATGCTGTTGGCTTTTTTTTCTCCTTTCTCTTCCTCTTTCAGTCAGGTCCTACACAGCCTGTGGTTACTCTCCAGGTAAAACTTACTGCTTGACGCTTTCACAAAGCATTTACTCTTACCCACCAGTGATTTCCAGTTGTCATTCCAGGATGCAGGCTTTTTTCCTGGGAGTGCTGTGCCTGCAAGGGTGTAGCTCTGGATGTGTTTGAGCAATAAAAGGTCAGCAGACAAGGGGATGGTGGGCATTGCTGGTGTTCAGGACATGTAAGTACCAGATAAAGATAAGCAAGACCAAACCCAGACTGTCACCTCCTCTCCCGTCCAAATATTAGGCTCAAGCAAAGCCAGAGCTCTAACAGCCTTTTGGGAATGGAGGTCTGCCTCCTCACCCTTCCCTCAGTTAATGGATCAAAATACAGACCTCAAAGTGGACTTCAGCTTTGAAATCCAGGGGTTTCTTTGTCTCGCCATTGTCCATACAAACATTTTCAAGAGGGACTTAGCATTTTAGATGCCTCCACTTTTTGAGGCTTGTCCAAGGAGAGATTCCAGTAGGGCCTGGGGACAATGCTGAGCTCAACCCTCCCATCATGTCTCTGTGGTTTGTCTCAAGTTGAGTCCCTTCTAAAATCAAGGTACCACAAAACAAAAGCAAATTCTGCAAATTTGGCCACAGACACTGAATTTACTCTCATGCAGTGCTCCTTTTGTCACATGAACAGTATTTCTTTCAGCCCTCAGGCTAGCCAGACTCTATTCGCAACTTTTTAACCGCTCTTTTAATACGACTTTATTGTTTTCATCGTAGCCTCTGAGAACTGTTTTTCCCTTGCAGCAGTGGTGTTTATGGCTCCTGCTACCCAGAACCACCACATCATTTTAACTGCTGTCAGTGTAACAAAGGAAGCAAAACTTTGATTACGCGTAGGGAAAAACACTAGTATGAAAAAACACCACTGAACTCCCACAAAGACTGCTGTCTG
Organism: Opisthocomus hoazin; assembly: GCF_030867145.1. Taxonomy (NCBI): domain Eukaryota; kingdom Metazoa; phylum Chordata; class Aves; order Opisthocomiformes; family Opisthocomidae; genus Opisthocomus; species Opisthocomus hoazin. The sequence goes on along the minus strand of NC_134414.1, from coordinate 5,736,839 downwards.
AGAACTGAGTCGTCTCCTCTTTTGCAATTTGGATGGAGCCCTTGGGATTTGGTGGAACAGCCAGTGGACCTACAGCCCTGTCAGCTGATGGACCAGAGGGAAACCACAAGCATCTCCCAGCTGTGATCATACATGGCACTCCTTTCCCCGAAAGTTATTCCACTACCTGGGAGAATAAAAAACACTTGCAAGCCTTGATGACAACTTCAGCCCCTTGTTGGTCCTTCTCTCGCATAGAACTGAAGCTTGCAGTCACTTACTCTTTATTATTAGGTGATTGCCTCCTTGGTCACCCGGCGTTTTTCTGCACCATGCCAAAATCCTTGAAACATCTGGTCATTTGAGCTGGGTTGGCTGCTCTGGGTGATAAACAAAGCACACAGGACAAACCTGAGAATAAACTCACAGGGCTAAATGAAGGTACCACCTCTTGCATGTCCCTTGGAGTGTCATTCAGCAAAGTGGATTTGGTACAAGTGGTGGGAGCTGTAATTTACCATTTCCAACAGAGAGCAAAGATACTCCTGAGCGTGATGTCAAGAAACCTTCTCCTCTCTCACCAATTCAGTAGTCACACATGGTCCAAACTTCTAGGACAGCTTTGAGTGCTGGTGTTGAGTTGTCCCGTATGGTAGACAGAAGAAGCTCAAATGCCTGGAAGAGATGTCCAACCTGCTTTGCTAAGGAGAACAGAGTAAAGCAGAACAAGATGAAATTTGAAGGCCGTTTTCTTTGCCTTCTGGTTCCTGTGGTTCCTGGCTGCCCTTGCTTCCTTTGCTCATAAGGTCCTCTGAAATTTAGCAGGCAACAAAACTGAGAACGTCACAAAGCCTCCTGTCACCTGGAACAGAGGGTTTGAGAAGACACCAGATATCAGGAAATTTTTAGAAAAAATGAGGAGGCAATGAATGTTATACTGGATGGGGGCCGGGGTGTGGAGTTTTATGGAGTTTGTGTTTCCTTCTTTGCCTTCAGAAGATTGTGAGCCAGAGGGAGATGATGGAACTGCTCTCTACCCACCAGCCGGGTGCTGGCTGCTGCCAACACCTGCATAGGGGGATGGAGAAGAAATGATATATGAGGTAGACTTTACTGGATTTACAAGTCTGGCAGCACTCACATTTCTTGGGGCTACTCATTCAATCCACAGCCCAAATGCTGGCTGATTCAGAGAGGAAAATGTCCATAAAGCTCAGACCTCCTACAGTCCTTGTCTCTGATGGTATGACAGTGCTGCAACAGAGTGTGCTTTTAATGGAAGGACTTCCTGGAAACATTCCAGATCATGGGACTCTGAGCAACCTGATGCAGCTGAAGATGCCCCCGCTCATGGCAGGGGGGTTGGACTAGATGGCCTTTAAAGGTCCCTTCCAACCCAAACTATGCTATGATTCTATGACTGAGAAAGATGCCCCAGGAGGTGCTACACAGCCTCTTCTTCAGAGCTACAAGTTTCAATGTCTTCAATCACGCAGATAGGACCCCATTATTGTCAAGATGGCCAGCTCCAAGCCTGATAATGCAGGGTGTGGAAGCCAGACTGTGGCACTGAGCCAAGATACAGCCTTGGGAGGTGGGCAAATTGGAGACAGACAGTCCAAGTGTGTAAAGCTCATACTTGGCCTGTGAGACCATGGAGAGAACAGGAAAGTGATAGCAGGTGATGTCACCTCCAGGTCCACTTCCACACCAAGAGATATTTTCACAAGGCTGGAAGGGTCCAAGGCAAAGCACATGCCGTATGTCAGCTTCAGCAAGGTTGACTTTAGTTAGCTTGGGTAGCAATGTCAGAAGAATCCCACAATCAGAGATTTAGCCCGGGCTGTCATCGGTGCTGTTGTCCCAAACCTCCCCATGGCTTCTAGATTTGGTGGGGGGTGCTTCATTCCTTCACCTTCTTGGTTCCACACTTTTCCCACTCAGACAAGGTCAGCAGGACCTGGCAGTGATGTGCCTACAAGGCTATAAGTGTAGCTTCCCAAATATTTACTCTGCAGATCTCAGAAACCGACTGCTTTGCAGTGTGCACAATGGTTTGTCTTGCACAATGCTGAGGAAGGCTTGGATTTCTGTGTTCCTTGGGATCCAGGACTTGCATTTTGGCCTTGATGGAGCAATAAATGGGCAGCACCCTGAGAAGTTCCAGATATATTATTGCCTGCTGAGTTTCTCCTCTTAAAAGTGCAAGCAAACCGTAAGTCAAGTTTTCATCTTGTTTGCTCTCAAGCCCAAAAAAATAAGCAGGACAGTACAACCCATGGAGGCAGCAGCTCCTGAAATGCATAAATCTCCACCTTATTTCACACACTGTTTTTAGTGGGATATTGCTTCTACTTCATGACTTTGCCACTTTTTTTGTCCTCTCCCACCTGCCAGTTATAATATATATGTATTTGCTCTTTCTTATCCTGCTGCTAATCTCCTGAGACTCTGCAGCCTTTAAAGCTGTTTTGATGGGGAATAAAGCACTGGGAATTCGAGGGACAAGCCCACACCTGGTCTACAAACAGCTGGAGTGGTGGGCATCACTGTCTCTCCCTTCTTCTCCCCTTGCCAGCTTCTCTCTATGCCTCTCTGCCAAAAGCACACTGGGGATGAGATATGATAGCCACGGATGCTCTGATTCCTCTTGTGCACTCAACCAGGCTGTGTGCAACCACCAGGATCCAGGCAGGCTGAGTTTACGTGGGGCAGACTGGCGGATGCCCACCGCGTTGAGCATGACTCACTCTGGCAAGGGGCTTCTCAAGCATCAGGGAGGTCTGTAAGAGCCTGTTGGCTTTGGGCTGTGTTGAAAGCACCACAGCCCATCACTCTTCTGTTGGGGTCTTGTTGAGAAATGGGGATTATGCTTTTCTTGTGCTCTCAGTGAAATGGCACAAGGTGATTTTCCTCCTCAGAAATTTTTTGATGCCAAGACAATCCCTCTGTCTGCACCCTAGTTCCCCCACCTCCAGATGATCTGAAGTGGATCTCCCTTTTCTCCCAGTGCCCAGTACTCATCATTCTCTTTGCAAGATATAGAAGTGGCATAAACTTTTCTACCTCTCCTACATCCACTCTATATGAAGCTGTGAGCACAGCTGGAAGTAATGCAGACAAGCGGGTGAGCTCAGGAGAAGTTTCCGTGGAAGCCGTGGCATTAAAACCCTCCAGCCTTTGATGGCTATATCATCCCTGAGCCGTCGCAGCTTTGTTGGGAATGTAATGAAATCGGAATGGAGCGGCAGCCCGTACATGGGGAAGGAATTTGAGACATTAAGCCAAGGGTGGATTAAGGTTAAATGGGTCCCAGATCCACCCAAATATTGCCCCACCAGCAAGAAAACTTCACGGCCTCCCAGGACTTTCTCCTTCACCCAAAGAGAAGTGTAATGGCCAAAACTGTATTGCAAGGAGCTTAGTGCATGAATGACTGGGTGAAATTACGGTCGTGCCCAGAGGGTTGGTTTAGATCATCTGATGGTCAGACCTGCCACGTGTGTTCCACCTCGATGTCCCCCACTGTCTAAAGGGTGGTCTGCAGAGAGCCCTTTGCATGGATCATCCCAAAAGGTGGTAAGGATATGGCTTCCCATGTCTAAGGGGGAAGAAGAGGTATTAAATTCGTAGGTCATGCCCCAAAGGAAAATGCTGTTGGCTTTTTTTTCTCCTTTCTCTTCCTCTTTCAGTCAGGTCCTACACAGCCTGTGGTTACTCTCCAGGTAAAACTTACTGCTTGACGCTTTCACAAAGCGTTTACTCTTCCCCACCAGTGATTTCCTGTTGCCATTCCAGGATACAAGCTCTTTTCCTGGGAGTGCTGTGCCTGCAAGGGTGTAGCTCTGGATGTGTTTGAGCAATGGAGCACACGAATGACCCACACCTGCAGAAGAGGGCCAGGATAAAAGACACACCACTTGTCACCTGAAAAACTTGTTATCTAGACGTCATGGAGCCCTGGGAAAGTTTGGATCATGCTTCTTTGCAGCTGTGAGATGCCTCTGTAATTGCCTATGCCTACAGCTTCGCTCTGAAAAACCTGGCGTGCTGGGGAAATCCTGAGCTACGTCTCAGCATCCTGGACTGGGCTCGAGTCACGCCACCAATTCTGACCCCGCTTGGAAGCTTAGCCATTTGGTTGCAGGCAGGTCATCAGTAAACTTTCTGATGCACTGCACTGTAACCTAATCCTCCTTCCTTTCTTCTTCTTTTATGGGGAGTAGAAATAAGAGTTTGCGGGGCTTTTCCATTTTGCAGCCACAAAACTGATTTTCTATGTTAAAAAAAAAGAAGGAAAAAAATACCCAACAGTTCCTTCTGGGGGAGGTGACAGAGCTGGTAATGACTTACAGAGCTGTGAACCAGCAGCACAGAACAATAAGTCCCAGGCAGAGAAGTTTAAGACAAATGAAGTCCAGCCTATAATAGCCCAAGGGCTTGGAAATTGATGATAGAGTGAATCTGAGAGAGAGATCTCGCAACTAACAATTAATATCTGATGCTGGCTGCACGAAGAGGAGAAAAAACTTGCCATTCTTGCAAAACTGGGAGCTCTGGTGGCTGCACATCTGAGGATCCCATCCCTGGTCTGGGGTGTCCTGGAGTGAAGTTGCATGCAGAGGGGTTTGTGTTGTTCCCACGCTGGCTACTCCAGTCACCACAGCATCAGTCCCCACGTCCGTGGGGCTTCGTGAGTCGCGGTGGTTCCTTGCTGAGCCGCGTTAGCACCAAGAGGCATCGCTGTATCTGCCCTCTCCTTCGTGGATTTTGATACTCAGTCTCGTTTCATGGCAGCATGTGGTTTTGTTTTTGACTGTTTATTATGGTGTCTTGTGTGCTCTGTTATGAAAGGGAGCTGGGTCTACAGCTGATGGACGTGGTCCCACAATGCAAGAGAAATGTTGCCCTTTTATGGGTTCTTTTAAATAGAGATTCTGATTACTTTTAAACTTTATTTTGATATGTTATGCAATCTTCCCATTGGCATCATTAAAGACACAGCCTCAAACAGCTTTTAGCTGTGTTTTAAACACAACATTTTCTTGGGATAGCAAAGATAAGCTGATTCCATGAGAAACCTCAAGGACACCTCAGCTCTAAGGATAATAAAGGGGGAAAATATCAAAGGTAAAGAACAAGAATATCTTGCTCTTCACTAATGCCTTCCACCTGGAGACAGCCCTGTTACAAACAGATTCAACCCCCTGACTGAATTTGCAAAGTAGCCTCATTCTCCTTTTAAAAGTGAAAAAACGAAGGGAGAGAAGTCAACCTTTGATTAAATTTCTTCTTGCTTCTGTAGCTGCAAGTGGCAAAGGTTTCACGGACTTGAGCAGTGCAGGATCAGACCTGAGAGTGCAGGAGCCCAGAGCTCTGGTCCTTTGCATTTTCTCCTTTCACTGCTCTGGTCTGTCTCAGTGGCTTTCATCTCGTCCCATGAGGCTGTCTGTCCTCAGACTCAAAACTGTCACTGCAATACGTTTTTCCTTTTTATTTTTGTTTGTCGCAGTATTTCTGTCCCAGCCCAGAAGCAGGATGAATAGCGAGGTGTGTTCAGCCTCAGTGCTGGAAGGCATTGACGGGGGCCAGAGGGTCCTGCCTTCGCTAGATGTGGCTTCACATCACATCCTGAGAATATCCAGAAGAGCGACATTTCATCCACCAAAATAAAAATAAAATTAATGACCCCCACTCACATTAATTTTGGAAAGAAATTCATGTGCACCCAAACCCTCTGAGAATGCTCTGTTTTCCATCTAGCTCCTCATGCAGTCATAACTGACTAAACTATTTTATATGCCCTTGGATTCTGGCCCAGAAAATGTGTGGTTTCTTAAAATATATATGTACACACTACTTTAATACCAGCCAGTACCTTCTGAAATGTAGGTGGCCAGAAAGGCATTGGCTGATCTTTTCCTATTACATATTTTAAAAACGAGTTGACAGTCGTATATAAATTCTGCGTAAGCTTCATGGAGTTTTAGTAGCAATATTGAAAGGGAATGTCAGCAACTGCTTAGCTGCTAATATGGGCTGGAGATAATAACTAAGGTAGCTGGGCAAATTGTATTTCCAGGAAATTTTGTCAGTTATGCAAAGATGGAACAGCTTGGGGGGAAAAAAAAAAATCTTGATTTATTTTCATGAAAGAAGTAGGTACTGTGAGGTCGAAAGGAAATTTGAAAATGGATGTATAGGGTCCTAATTTACTTTAATATTTCCTGTGTAAAGTCTTAAAGTTAAAGATTGATTTTTCCAATAAACATTACAAGCATAATGACCTGGAGGTATGATCACAGATCACGTACCAGATGGAGAGCAATGGAAAAAGAGCTACTGCTGTTAGAATATGTGTTGTCTTTTTTTCTTTGTTCTTGGGGAAACCTGCAGTAGTTTGAAAGAAAAGGATTGGACTCTGAAGCGTGCGGTAAGAAAGACTCCACTTGCTAATGTATGAATAAAAATGGAATAATTTGGCCCAGAAACAAGCTCTCTTAGGAAAGGATGCTGAAAGCACATATATCAAATTTAGTTGAAATTTCAAGGGGATTTCCGATACACAAATTGCACTTGTAATTTAGTCCCAGCATCATAAATAGCTTAACCATAAAATTTTGGTCAAAACTTTTATTTTCCCAGTCAAAGTAAGTGTAGTTTCACTGAAATGAAAACTTCTTTCCGAGTCCTGACTTCAGCACAATCCTGAGGCAAAACTGAGCAGGCAGATTCAGACGATGTCCAGGGTCTGTGCGTCTGCGCCTTTGCAGAATGGAACACTGGCCTTTTTTTGCACCATTTTTCGTGGAGCAAGTACTGTTTTCATACAAGAAAACATTAAGGATTCTTAAAAGGTTGGATTTCAAATGAAATTGGGTGGTTTTCTTGAACTCTGTTTTTTTAGTGGGTTAAATACTTTTTTTTCCTGGTTTATTTTTGTGTGTGTTTGCATGTTCAGATTTCAGGGGATGGAAACTATCAAAATCAAAGGCTGCCCTTCGAGAGCAGAAAAGCAAGTGCGCACTCGCTTCTAATTTCCACCCTAAGCCCGCTGACAAATGCATTAGAGAGAGACCCTGTTTTCTGTCTGCCTTCTCCCTTTAGGATCAAGCAATTTGGGATGGAGCAACAAAACCAAGGCAGAAGATGGGCAGGGAGATGGAGCAGATCCATCTCTCCACAGACCAGAGCCACCGTTTTTATACCTCAACACTCCCTTGGTCACTACAAGGAACTGGGGATCAGCGTCTGTGATTTCACTCTGTCTTGGCTAAGAGTGTTTGCAAATGCATCCCTATGTTTCCACATTTATTTCGTGCTAGTTTCTGCCATAATGTGTCTTCCCTGTAGGAATAATTACTTGTGCTCCTGCGTGCATGCAGCAGGATGTATTCTTGCATCTGCCATTCTCTAAGCCCCCGATCCCACCCTCCTCCCTTACAGCTGCTGCCTGTGACTCTAACACCTTCTCTTTGGGGTTTGGAGAAGGACGTCTTTGTCCCCAGACTCATCCAGCTCGGTGAGGAGACCCGATCATTCCCAGGACCAAAGAGCCCTCTGCAGAAGGTTGGTGCTTCGCTGCGTTAGCATTCATTGCTCCTCCACCATGTCATCAGCGATGCCAAGGACACTGGGATGTCACCCCGGGGATGCTACACGTGTTGCCATCCTGACTGCGTCCTGCTAGGCAAAAGGGACCCTTCACCCAGCATGTTTCTTGGTGCATCTGACAGATGGTCCTTCCTAACATGACCCAGGTGCACACAGCTGAGAGGGCTGCAAAAGCACCTGCTCTCCTGCCTGTTGCGTTCAGAGCACTCCTAGGACACCTCTCTGCATCTCCCTTTGGCTTTTGTTGGGATAAGTGCATAAAATGACATCTCCCGGAATAAAGATCAGTGGCCATTGCTGGACAACCAAAGAGTGTGAACCTCATCATGAGAGGGAAGGACGCAGAGGGAAAAGCGGTGAAAATGTATATTGTTCCCAGAGAACCTGGAGAATATTTAAAACACAACAATGGAACCTGACTCCTTCTGAAAACCTCCAAAGCACTTAAAAATGGGAATCCGGTCTCTCACCCCCTCTCCACCCCACATACTCTGAAGTGTATAACAATAGAAACTCTGTTCCTACGGGTTCCCCTACAAATGACCCCTGGAAAGCATCGACTGCTTCCTGTAGGCTCCTGCCATCATCCCTCCCCGGTAATATCTGCATCTGCTTCCAGACCTGTAATCACATTTCCTTAATTGAGCTGTGAAGTAGGATATAGGTGACTCCATTTAGATTTCGTCACTTGCCAATAAGGAGATAGTTATTTTAAATTAGACACGAGGAACATGAGATTCTGATCTAAGGGAGAATCTAATATCTAATAATATGTGCCTGTCTATAGGTGATAATTTAAGATGAGCCCCTGTAATTACATTTTCTGTGCATGCTTTGTTGTGGTTACCAGGTAACTGCAAAGTGTTTACAAGAATATTTATGCTTGGCAGGTTAGACACTGCTGATACACAGGATTAGCATCGTTTTTAATTCTTTGTGCTAATATCTGGAACTCATATCAGGATAAAGGCGCCTCACCAGTGGGAAAAAAAAAAAAAAACAACACACTAATGCCATGCTCCTTATCTGAGGCATCAGTTTTCTTTTCCCTGAAGCATTGCACTTGCATTTTGTAACACAATTCGGTCTTTCCTTCCTCCTCAATACATCCAGGATAGTTTAAATTAGCTTGGAATTCTCTGATCTTGCCTTTTGTAGAGGTTGTGCAACATGCTGTGTTGGATCTTTTCTGCCAAATCTATAAAACTTTGCGTGCATATGTGCATATGTACGTGTGTGTAACGACATGGCAGTGGTTTAACCTGCTCCAGCTGGGGAATATAAATACGAAAAGGGTACAGACACAGGACCAAGTCACCGAGGCAAGGGCGTGGAGTTGCAATATGTCATACCGCCCACATCCATGCTGTTTCCCTGTGGTCAGCATGAGGTAATGGGAGGTGAAATCATGGCCTTTAACTAGAGAGAGTGGAGCCGGCTTGCTCTCGCTGTGGTATGGGAGGATGTGCACTGTGCCACCCAGCAGACCGGCTCGCACCTTTGCTGAATCCATCATGACCGCTCTGCAGGCCCCCAGCCAACATCAGTGGGGAGCCACATCCTTGGATAACTGCATGAATTCTGGGGCTAATACAGACCTCTGGGGTGTCTGGCTGGTTTGCGTCTCACCCTAGACATGCTAATGGCACAGCAAGCACTAGTTGGAGAAGGGAGGTTTGGGGGGCCCTTCTGTCTGGCTCCCACCGAATTGAAAGAGCATCAGGTGGCAGCAGGAGGAAGCAGTTAACCACCTGCTATGCCACCTGGACACTTACAAGTCTATGGGGCCAGATGGGATCCACCTGAGAGTGCTGAGGGAGCTGGTGAAGGACCTGGCCAAGCCTCTCTCCATCGTCTGTCAGCAATCCTGGCTAACAGGGGAGGACCCAGGTGATTGGAGGATCGCCAGTGTAACACCCATCTACAAGAAGGGCCAGAAGGAGGATCCCAGGAACTACAGGCCTGTCAGCCTGACCTTGGTACCAGGAAAGATTACGGAGCAGTTCACCTTGAGTGTGCTCAATGGGCATGTGAAGGACAACCAGGGGATCAGGCCCAGCCAGCATGGGTTCATGAAAGGCAGGTCTTGCTTGACCAACCTGGTCTTCTTCTATGACCAGGTGACCCACCTAGTGGATGAGAGTAAGTCTGTGGATGTTGTCTACCTGGGCTTTCGTAAGGCCTTTGACATTGTTCCCTACAGCATCCTCCTGGGGAAACTAGCTGCCCATGGTTTGGATGGGTGTACTTTTCACTGCATAAAGAACTGTCTGAATGGCTGAGCGCAGAGTGGTGGTGAATGGAGTTCAATCCAGTTGGCAGCCGGTCATGAGTGGTGTTCCCCAGGGCTCAGTTTTGTGTCTGGTCTTGTTTGTACATCTTTATCAATGATCTGGATGAGGGGATTGAGTGTTCCCTCAGTCAGTTTGCAGATGATGACAGCAAGCTGGGTGGCAATGTCGATCTGCTCAAGGTTAGGAAGGCTCTGCAGAGGGATCTGGACAGGCTGGATCGATGGGCCGAGGCCAGCTGTATGAGGTACAACAAGGCCAAGTGCCGGGTCCTGCCCTTGGGTCACAACAACCCCATGCAATGCTACAGGCTTTGGGAGGAGTGGCTGGAAAGCTGCCCAGCAGAAAAGGACCCTGGGGGTGCTGCTTGACAGTCGGCTGAACATGAGCCAGCAGTGTGCCCAGATGGCCAAGAAGGCCAACGGCATCAGGAATAGTGTGGCCAGCAGGAGTAGGGAGGGGATCGTGCCCCCTGTACTCGGCACTGGTGAAGCCGCACCTGGAGTACTGTGTTCAGTTTTGGGCCCCTCACTACAAGAAGGACATTGAGGGGCTGGAGCATGTCCAGAGAAGGGCAACGAGGCTGGTGAAGGATCTAAAGAACAAGTCTTACTAAGAGCAGCTGAGGGAACTGGGGTTGTTTAGTCTGGAGAAGAGGAGGCTAAGGGGGGATGATATTGCTCTCTACAACTACCTGAAAGGAGGGTGTGGTGAGACAGGTGTTGGTCTCTTCCCCCAAGTAACTAGTGATAGGAGAAGAGAAAATGGCCTCAAGTTGCGTCAGGGGAGATTTAGATTGGATATTAGGAAAAATTTCTCTACTGACACAGTGGTCAGGCATTGGACCAGGCTACCCAGGGCAGTGGTGGAGTCCCCATCCCTGGAGGGGTTCAAAAAACATGTCGATATGGCAGCTGGGGACATGGTTACCAGGCATGGTGGTGATGGGTGGACAGTTGGACTTGATGATCTTGGAGGTCTTTTCCAACCTTAATGATTCTATGATTCTATGATTCTGGGATGCAAATCTTGAGGGCAGGGACATGATGCCCCAGGGCTATCACCTCCCTCCCATTTATTCTTATCAGGCAGAGAGACCCAAAGCAGTTTTCACCCCAGCGCTTGGGGTTTTGCTCCACAGACCCCCTCTTTTGGGAACACATGTATCAGCACCGCAAAAATGGACATCTGCAAAGCCACTCGACTGTTGGCCTGTCCTATGCCTCCCAGCCTTGTCACTACTCAGTATCTACTAACAGTCAAAGCAGGCAGAATAGGACAGGCAGCAGAGACCTGTAGTGATAGGACAAGGGGTAATGGCTTTAAACTAAATGAAAGTCGATTCAGCCTGGATATAAGGAAGAAAAGTTTTACATTGAGGGTGGTGAAACCCTGGCACAGGTTACCCAGAGGGGTGGGAGATGCCTCATTCCTGGAAACATTCAAGGCCAAGTCAAACTCGGCTCTGAGCAACCTGATCCAGTGGAAGACGTCCCTGCTTACTGCAGGAGGTTGGACTAGATGACCTCTATAGGGCCCTTCCAACCCAGAGCATTCTATGATTTGATGACTCTACAGAAACAACCTACCTGCAAAGCGCCAATTCATAATGAAGAACTGGCCTTTTGTTTTTGCCCCTGATGGCTACATCTATAAGGGTCAATGCAATAATGTATACAACTAAAGAGCCCTAAAATGAAGAAGCCCCTTCCAAACTGTTTATTGGGAAGGGGCTTGGTTGCAGAAAAGCCCTTGCTTTCTGCAGACAAGGGAAAGTTAAAGAGAGCAACACTGGAAGGGAACCATCGGGTTGAGTGCTCGTGGTGTAAATAGCTCATCCACCAGCTAATCTGGTCTCCTCTGTGGTGTAAGTGTGGCCCATGTACTACGTGAGCTCAATGAGGATTGCTGTTAGTCATGGACCTGATTTTCTTCTTGGCATCCTGTTACCAAATCTGATCAAGTTCCCTTAAGTCAGGAAGAAAAACCCAACTGTCTTCCAAGGTCAGGAGAGAGGGAATGGTGATCAAAATAAGCCTAGGCAGCAATTACCCTCAGATCTGACACTGTCGCGGCAGAACCCATAAAGATATTACACAGGGCGTCATGCACTTTCACGTTGTTATGATAACCCAGGTTTAATCACTCCAAGTTTAGGCAGGGATTTGGTGGCCACTTATTCCAGAAATGACTTTTATTTTGCCAGCGTTTGCGAGCAGCCTGCTGTTTGCACATGAAAACAGTCTGCTTGCAAAGCACGGACTGGCAAAATGAACAAGGGGGCTGAACGCTTGGGATCTGATTTATTTCTGAGGGCTCTGCGTGGAGCTTTCAGAGTGCGGAAACCTGCACCAAAGAAAGAGGAAATTATTTGAAGGGAGTCTGCTTTTAAGTAGAGAAGAAATCATTTGCTGAATGTTTTAGATACTGTTGATGTTCTCAAATTTAAGGCATGAAAAGAAACCATTTCTAGCAGCAAGGCTGTGAGCAGGAGCCATCTCTTTGATCTGTATCTGCACACAGTGGGGTAGGGTCCATGAATTACAAGGAAATGTAATGCGCTGTCATTCTTAAATAAAAACACACTAGCTAATTAAATTGAGGCCCAGTGACCAAGTGACTGGTCTGCAAGTTTGGAAATCTCTATCCTGTGCAGCTCTGCAGCTTGGGGTAAATCACTTAACCTCTGTGTTTCCCAGTCCCCCTCCCTGTAACCTCCCTGTCTACTGATGAAATATTAAGTATGATTTATACAGAGCTGTATGAATGTATTTTCCTTATCCTTCAGGACTTGGACTCTGACATTAATCAGACCTGCAGCCCCTGAGATAGCATATGGTTGGCCTCCACACGTTCTCAGTCAGCCAGGCTGCTGTCTGGGCTGGCTGCTCCTAGGGTCTCTCCTGGTCATCGCAGAGTCAAAGGTTTGGAGACCCAACATTGGAGGACGTGGGTCAAGCAGGGAGCGTGGTCCCATGAGACCGTGGGAAACACTTAATCTCTTCTTCTTCAACTCCCACACTATTGTGGGCCAGCCAGAACTTCCCCATATGGCGTATTGACTTGGCCAGGATCTTCATATAAGAAATATTTACACCACTGAGCATTAGCCTAACTCATCCTGGATGTATCACAGTGACAGCACATGCATATCTGGCCATCTGATGGCCAGCAGTCCTCTGGAAGCCACGGCTTTAGGTGGGCTGCTGAATGTCTGGAAATCCAACAGGTCATTTATAAAAGTGGTAGATCATCATTAAAAAACAGGAAGAGCAATATCTTGCTCATGAAATCAGCAAACTACCTCAGCAAGCAATAGAATACAAGATTATCCCCAAAGCAGAAAAATGATAAATAACCAGTGAGACAGCAGCTATTAAGTAAAACAGACAGAGCAGTAGATCAAGTTAAAAGTAGCAGTTGGCCATGAAATGCATGAAGGAGGGGGTTGTCCAATGCTGTTTTCTGCCATTGTAGTGGACAGCCTGGTTGGTAAAAGGTAAGCATACACCAAAACTCTGCCAGTTTCCAGACACTGGAAATGCCTTTTCACCTGTGGAAAGGTTTCCCCATTGGCTGGAGAACTGGAGTTTCACCACAGAAGAGGCTGCCCTCAAGCTCTGGTCATTTCTGGAGGGCAGGGTCAGATTTCAATGCCAGCCCACGAGGCGTCTGTAAAATACTTTCAGTCCCTGTTCAAATCTTAGGTTTTTGGGGGCTGATATTTTTCTCTGTTGTTTCCAGAAGCATCTGGGAAAGCCAAGACACTAAACTGATAAATGGCTTTCAATCATTTGAGGTCAGATCAGTTTGTTGGAGCCATAGGGCCAACAAGGAGGACCTGAACCTCTTACTTAGCAGTTATAGGACAAGAATGCCAGGCCTTGATTCACCACCCCTAAACGAGATGGGACTTCCCTGATTAGGACTGCGGCTGCTCTAGGATCTCTCTGTGGCTACTGGAGAGACCTTCAGCAAGAGATTCAGACTTCACCGCAGACGTCTGTCTTTTTCCATGGGTTAGGGAGAAGCCCCAGCAGAGCTACTATTCAAAATTAGATACCTCGTTTAGTTTGGATGCTCCTCTGTGTCAGTGAATAAGGATTGCTAATATCTCCAGCACCATCCTAGCCTCACTGGGGACTTGGGAAAACTGCAATGGTAAATGCTTATTAGAAATAAACGGGAGAGGGGGTAACTCAGAAAACTTAATTCCTCAGGAGTCTGGCATAACTACTTACGATTTCCCATGCTACCTTTTGGCCATTGCCTCTTGTCCTATCACTGGGGACCTCCGAGGAGAGCCCATCTCTGCCTCCTCTGCACCGTCCAAGCAGGGAGCTGCAGAGACCTTTGCCTTCTCTCCCACCACACCCACCCAGCTCTCAGCCTCTCCTCCCACGTCCTGAGCTCCAGGCCCAACCAGCATTTTCTTCTTTAGCTGCCTCCCCTGCCAGACCCAGCTGTCTGCAGGTTTGCATCACCCTCTTTGGAAGGATCTGCCTCTGTGTCCAGGCAACTGGGGACCTTGGCAACACAGTTCCACTTGGGCCATCCCAGCAGTTCTGATGCTTGCTGTGCCACCAGCTCTTGTGAAGCCCAGGTGCTCCCCATCCCCAAGGCTGAAGATGCAACCGTGATGCGGGGCAGTACCTGCATAAAGTGCCCTTTCGCTGGGCACATCTGAGGTCCTTATTCCTGGTCACCACCCCGTGGCAGAGCTTTGTGGACTGACTCGGTGGCCATCTCTTCTACAAAGGCTGCATTGACCCTTTTGACGTCCCACTGAAATCACAAGTGTGACGACAACCCGCTCTGTAGTTTTGAACTCTGAGACATCAGCAGGGGCTGGTCCAGGTTTGTTCTCTCCATTCAGTGGTGTAAAACCAGAGACATCCTGGGAGAGCCAAAGGCCCCTGGTGTAAATGAGACCGGGGTCTGGCACGAAGTAAAGGGGCCTGGTTTGCATTATCGAGTTTCCTTGCACATAGCCTGATTTATTAATTTTTGGAGCAATCTGTGCAGGACTATATTCACTGAGCTAATTTTAAGTGGCTTTTCAAAGCAAACAAACACAAGGTTTCAGCTATTCCTGCTCTACTGTCTCATCTCTAGCTGACAGCTTACTCCAGCAGGAAAATACGACCCCACAAGGACTGCGTTTCACCACTGTGTATCAAAACAAACACATGTACACAAAAAAAGGGACCTGACCGCTAACCTCAAGCAGCTTCATCTATTACACACAGTGCCGTCTTTTAAAGGAAACCGCCTGCCCTGCTGTGGCCGGCTCTTTCTTCCCCGTCGGAGCATTTCATGAGCAAAACCGAGGACCTTCTGAGCAGCCGGGCTCAGCTCGGCTCGCATCCCATCCACAAGGCGACTTTGTTCTATGTGCAAGCGTGCTGGCTGCCAGCTCACCACAGAGCAGCAAGCAT
>NC_134414.1:3094017-3116517 GCF_030867145.1 Opisthocomus hoazin | reverse complement strand
TGCCACCCCCGTGCCCAGCTCCCAGGGAGCTCCCTGGGGGTCCACGCCCAGTAGATGGACGGGGACGGGTGCAGGGACAGGGACAGGGTGGGGATGGGGATGGGGATGAGGATGAGGATGGAGACAGGGAAGGGAAGGGAAAGAGGAGGGGGATGGGATGAGGATGAGGATGGGGATGGGGATGGGGATGGGGATGGGGGTGAAGACAGGGATGGGGATGGGGACAAGGACAAGGACGGGGACGGGGGCAAGGATGGGGACAAGGATGGGGATGGAGATGAAGACAGGGATGAGGATGGGGATGGGGATGGGGATGGGGACAGGGATGGGGATGGGGATGAGGATGAAGACAGGGATGGGGATGAGGATGAGGATGGGGATGGTGACAGGGATGGGGATGGGGATGAAGACAGGGATGGGGACAAGGATGGGGACAGGGATGGGGATGGGGATGGGGATGAGGATGGGG
The DNA here is from genome assembly GCF_030867145.1 of Opisthocomus hoazin. Lineage (NCBI taxonomy): Eukaryota > Metazoa > Chordata > Aves > Opisthocomiformes > Opisthocomidae > Opisthocomus > Opisthocomus hoazin. The sequence continues at coordinate 3,116,048 of NC_134414.1, read as the reverse complement.
ATGGAGATGGAGATAGGGATGAAGACAGGGACAGGAGTGGGGACAAGGATGGGGACAGGGATGGGGATGGGGATGGAGATGGAGATAGGGATGAAGACAGGGACAGGGATGGGGACAAGGATGGGGACAGGGATGGGGATGGAGACGGGGATGGGGATGGGGATGGGGATGGGGATGGGGATGGGGATGAGGATGAGGATGGGGATGGTGACAGGGATGGGGACGGGGATGGGGATGAAGACAGGGACAGGGATAGGGACAAGGATGGGGACAGGGATGGGGATGGGGATGGGGATGAGGATGGGGATGGAGATGGAGATAGGGATGAAGACAGGGACAGGGATGGGGGTGAGGATGGGGACAAGGATGAGGATGGAGATGGGGATGAAGACAGGGACGGAGATGGGGACAGGGATGGGGACAGGGATAAGCCCAGGGCCAGCCCCGGCTCATCGTCACCCCCCCCCCTCCCCACGCAGGACAGGGCGGCTGCTCCCCGTGGGGGTCTCTGGGTGACCCAGAGGGTCCCGGCTCCACAGCGGGGCTGGGGGGGGGGGGAGGCAGGGTCTCCCCAGCCGTGCCCCCCTAGGAACCCGGCCTCCCCCACGCACACGCGTGTGCCTGCACGCCCGCCGGGCCGCACGCGTGTGCGCAGCCCCGGGGTGGGGCGGGGGGGTTGCGGGCTCACCTGAGGGTCCCGTGGGGTGGCAGCTCGTGGGGGGGGTCGTCGCAGATCAGCCGGGTTTCCCCGTCCAGCAGGTAGATGTAGACGTGTTCCTGGCGAGGGGAGGGGGCGGCGCTGGGACCGGGACCCCCCCTCCGCCCAGCAGAGCCCCGGCCCCCCCCCGGCCCCCCCCAGCGCTGCGGGCCCTGCCTCAGTTTCCCCAGGTGCACTGGGCCCTGCCAAGGCAAGAGCCACGGCTTCCCCCCGCGTCAACACACGTGTGTGCAAACACACATACACATCCACGCACACGCACAACACGTGTGCTCATGTAAACACATTCACACCCCCCACACATGTATGAACACACATGTAACCCACATATGTGCACAAGCGCAGCAGCATGAGCACACGTGTGCAGCCACACGCGTGCATAAACACACATACACACATGCACATGTATGTAAACTTATGTACATGTCTACACGTGTGCTCAGACACATGTGCACACCCACGTGGGTGCATCAATACACTTACATACACACACGTGTGCACAAACACGCATGTACAGACACACATATGTACCACTCGTGAATAAACACATTGCATGTACACAAACACACATGTACAGACACACATATGTACCAGTCATGTGCATAAACACATTGCATGTACACACACATGTACACACACATATGTACCACTCGTGCATAAACACATCCACACATGTACACAGACATGTGCACACCCTCCTATGTGCATAAACACACATACATGCCCACAGACACACATAAACACACGTGTATACCCACACACATACACAAACACACGTGTATACCCATACATGTACACAGACACACATACATGCCCACACATGTCCATAAATACACGTACACATCCACACATGAACATAAACACACGTGCATACCCGCACATGTACACAAACACACGTGCATACCAACACATGTCCACAGACACACACACCCACACTTGTACACAAACACATGTGTATACCCATACATGTACACAGACACACATACATGCCCACACATGTACATAAACACATGTGCACATCCACACATGTACATAAAGACATGTGCACACTCACCTATGTGCATAAACACATGTGCATACCCATACATGCACATAGACACATGTGTATACCCACATATGTACACAGACACACATGTGTATACCCACACATGTGCATAAACACATTTACACATCCACACATGTACATAACGACATGTGCACACTCACCTATGTGCATAAACGCACACACATGCCCACACACGCACATAAACACATGTGAACACCCACACATGTACACAAGCACACATGTGCATACCCACACATGTACATTAAGACATGTCCACACCCACCTATGTGCATAAACACACATACATGCCCACACACGCACGTAAACACATGTGCATACTCACACATGTACAGATACACATACATACCCACTCATGTACATAAACACATGTACACATCTACACATGTCCATAAACACATGTGCATGCCCACACATGTACACAAACACACGTGTATACCCACACATGCACATAAACACACGTACACATCCACACATGTACGTAATGACATGTGCACACCCACCTATGTGCATAAACACACGCATACCCACGCATGCACAGAAATACATGTGAACACCCACACATGTACACACACGTGCATACTCACACATGTACAGACACACGTGCATACCTACACATGTACACACGTACCCACACATGTACATAAACACATGTACATAACACATGTGCACACCCACATATAAACACACGTGCATACCCACACATGTACACAGGCACACGTGTGCACACACACTCATGCACACAGCCGTGCATCACCTGCACACGTGCACCAGGCACACCTGCAGGCACACGTGCATGACACGCCTGCACACGCGTGCACGGAGCTCTGCACACATGCTTGCACGCACACGTACGTGCACACTCACACCCGCCTGCAGGCGTGTGCCCTCGCGCACACAGACCTGCTCACACGCACACACGTGTGCTCACACACCCCTCGCTCCCCCCCGGTCCCCACGTGTCCCAGCCCCCCCACCCAGCAGCTCAGGGGGGCCTGGGGACCCCAGCTCTGCCCTTGGCCTCGTGGCACGACGCCTGCCCTGGGCCTGGCCACCACCAGCACCAGGGCCACCAGCACTGCAGGGCCACCACCAGCACCAGGGCCACCAGCACTGCAGGGCCACCAGTGGCACCAGGGTCACCATCAGCATCCAGGTCATCAGCACCCGAAGGCCACTACCATCTCAGGGCCACCATCAGTGCCAGGGTCACCACCAGCACCAGGGCCACCGTTAAGCCCCAAGGTCATCAGCACCCCAGGGCTACCATCAGTGCAAAGGTCACCACCAGCACCAGGGCCACCATTAGCCCCAAGGTCATCAGCACCCCAGGGCCACCATCAGTGCCAGGGTCACCACCAGCACCAGGGCCACCATTAGCACCCAGGTCATCAGCACTCCAGGGTCACCAGCACCACAGGGCCACCATCTGTACCAGGGTCACCACCAGCACCAGTGCCACCAGTAGCACCCAGGTCATCAGCACTCCAGGGGCCACCACCAGCTCAGGGCCACCATCAGTGCCGGGGTCACCACCCAGCACCCCAGGGCCATCAGCACCCCAGGGTCACCAATGTCACCAGGGCCACCATTGGCTTCAAGGTCAACATCACCCCAGGGTCACCAGCAGCACCAAGGCCACCAACAACCCTGGGCCACCAGCACTGCAGGGCCACCACCAGCACCAGGGTCACCACCAGCACCAGGGTCACCACCAGCAGCACCAGGGTCATCAGCTCCAGAGCCACCAGCACTGCAGGGCCACCACCAGCACCAGGGTCACCACCAGCACCAGTGTCACCACCAGCACCAGGGTCACCACCAGTACCAGGGCCACCACAAGCACCAGTGGCACCAGAGTCACCAGCACTGCAGGGCGACCACCAGCACTGGGGTCACCACCAGCAGCACCAAGGTCACCAGCATCAGGGTCACCAGTGGCACCAGGGCCACTAGCACCCCAGGGCCACCTCTGGGGCTCTGCAGCTCCCGGGGGTCTCCATGTCACTCCCTGCCCGCTACAGGGCGACCACTCAGGACCAGGGACTGAGCGTCACAGAAGTCAACCCGAAAGCAAATTTTATGCTTAAAATGGCAACCAGGGGACCGGTGACACGTGGCCCTTATGGGGGGGAGGACACTGAGGTGGGCTGGGGGGAGACCCCACCCCGAGGCTCAACCTCAGTACGAGCCAGCAGAGAATCCACCACCCGCATGTCTTCCCCCAACCCCACTGTGAGGGGGTGGTCTCAGACACCCAACAAACCCCCCAACCGCCCCGAGGGATACTTTCCTCCCCCCACCCCCCACCCCAGCACCCCCCCGCCACCCACCCGGGCGCCCCGGATCAGGCCCCGTCCCCCCCCCACCTACCACGGCGGGCAGCAGGGCGACGAGGCCATGGCGGAGGGCGTCGCGCAGGCGGGCGGCGTCGAGCACGGCCCCCAGGCTCAGCAGGGCGTCCTGCGGAGAGAGCAGGGGGGTCACGGGGCCCGAGGGACCCCCAGGGATGGGCGAGGCCGCGACCTCCTGCCCCTGGAGCCCCCCAGCCGCCATAGCCTGCCCGGGTCCTTTTTGGGGTCAGAACCTCCCTTTTTGGTCAACTTCCATCACGGGGGAGCGGGGTGCTGCTGGGAGGGAGATGGAGGCTCCCCGAAAAGCGGGAGAGGCTTTGGTGCCAGAGGGGGTGGGTGGGGACGGGACTGGGTGCAGCATGCCGGCATACTGGGAGCACTGGGCTGGAGCCCCGGCCCCATGGGGTGGCAAGGGGAGGGTGTCCCCAGGGCACTGGGTTTGCGTGGAGGTGACCAGTAGAGCCGCGCTTGGGCCCTGCACGAGCCATGCCGACATCTCCACGAGCCACTCTGACACCAGCATGACCCACACCGACATCTCCACGAGCCACCCCAACATCTCCACGAGCCACGCTGACACCAGCATGACCCACACCGACGTCTCCATGAGCCACGTTGACGTGTCCATGGGCCACGTCAACATCATGACCCACACCTAAATCTCCAAGAGCCACGCTGACACCAGCATGACCCACACCGACGTCTCCATGAGCCACGTTGACGTGTCCATGAGCCACGTCAACATCATGACCCACACCTAAATCTCCAAGAGCCACGCTGACACCAGCATGACCCACACCGACGTCTCCATGAGCCACGTTGACGTGTCCATGAGCCACACCAACATCTCCGTGAGCCACCCCAACATCTCCACGAGCCACGCTGACACCAGCATGACCCACACCGACGTCTCCATGAGCCACGTTGACGTGTCCATGAGCCACGTCAACATCATGACCCACACCTAAATCTCCACGAGCCACGCTGACACCAGCATGACCCACACCGTCTCCATGAGCCACGTTGACGTCTCCATGAGCCACGTTGACGTGTCCATGAGCCACGTCAACATCTCCACGAGACACATCAAAATCTCCACGAGACACACTGACACCAGCATGACCCACATCGACTTCTCCATGAACCACGTTGATGTGTCCATGAGCCGCGCCAACATCTCCATGAGCCACCCCAACATCTCCACGAGCCACGCTGACACCAGCATGACCCACACCAACGTCTCCATGAACCACATTGACGTGTCCATGAGCCACCCCAACATCTCCATGAGACACACCAAAATCTCCATGAGCCACGCTGACACCAGCACGACCCACACCAACGTCTCCATGAACCACATTGACGTGTCCATGAGCCACCCCAACATCTCCATGAGACACACCAAAATCTCCATGAGCCACGCTGACACCAGCATGACCCACACCAACGTCTCCATGAACCACATTGACGTGTCCATGAGCCACCCCAACTTCTCCATGAGACACACCAAAATCTCCATGAGCCACGCTGACACCAGCATGACCCACACCAACGTCTCCATGAGCCACGTTGATGTGTCCATGAGCCACGCCAAAATCTCCATGAGACACATCAAAATCTCCACGAGCCACACTGACACCAGCATGACCCACACCAACATCTCCATGAGCCACTTTGATGTGTCCACGAACCACACCAGCATCTCCATGAGCCACCCCAACATCTCCATGAGCCACACTGACACCAGCATGACCCACACCATCTCCATGAGCCACGTTGATGTGTCCACGAGCCACACCAACATCTCCACAAGACACATCAAAATCTCCATGAGCCACACTGTCACCAGCATGACCCACATCGACTTCTCCATGAACGACGTTGATGTGTCCATGAGCCGCGCCAACATCTCCATGAGCCACCCCAACATCTCCACGAGCCACGCTGACACCAGCATGACCCACACCGTCTCCATGAGCCACGTTGATGTGTCCATGAGCCACGCCAACATCTCCACGAGCCACCCCAACATCTCCACGAGCCACGGTGACACCAGCACAACCCACACTGACATTTCCATGAGCCATGTTGACGTGTCCATGAGCCATGCCAACATCTCCATGAGCCACCCCGAAATCTCCATGAGCCATGTTGACATGTCCATGAGCCACACCAATGTCTCCATGAGCCACACTGACACCAGCATGACCCATACACAGAACGACAGAATCCCAGAATCCCACCATGGTGGGGTTGGAAGGGACCTCTGTGGGTCACCCAGCCCAACCCCCTGCCCAAGCAGGGTCACCCAGAGCAGGCTGCACAGCACCGCGGCCAGCCGGGGTTGGAATATCTCCAGAGAAGGAGACTCCCCAGCCCCTCTGGGCAGCCTGGGCCAGGGCTCCATCACCCTCAGAGGGAAGAAGTTCTTCCTCGTCTTCAGCTGGAGCTTCCTCTGCTTCAGTTTGTGCCCGTTGCCCCTTGTCCTGTCGCTGGGCACCACTGAAAAGAGCTTGGCCCCGTCCTCCTGACACCCACCCTGCAGATATTTGTAGGCATTTATAAGGTCCCCTCGCAGCCTTCTCTTCTCCAGGCTGAACAAGCCCAGCTCCCTCAGCCTCTCCTCGTAGCAGAGATGCTCCAGTCCCCTCCTCATCCTCGCAGCCCTCCGCTGGACTCTCTCCAGTAGCTCCTCATCTTTCTTGAACTGGAGAGCACAGCACTGGACACAGCACTGCAGATGGGGCCTCACCAGGGCAGAGCAGAGGGGAAGGAGACCCTCCCTCGCCCTGCTGCCCACACTTCTCCTCATGCACCCCAGGATCCCATTGGCCTTCTTGGCACCCAGGGCACGCTGCTGGCTCATGGTCACCCTGTGGTCCCCCAGCACTCCCAGTCCCTCTCCGCAGAGCTGCTCTCCAGCAGGTCAGCCCCAGCCTGTACTGGTGCCTGGGGTTGTTCCTCCCCAGGTGCAGGACCCTGCCCTTGCCCTTGGTGACCTCCATCAGGTTCCTCTGCCACCCCGGCCGGGACAGCGAACCCCCGGGAGCATCCTGGGTGCGGGGCCGGATCCGGGCGCGGGTGCAGACATGGGCGCTGGCTGTTATTCCAACAGGGCTGCGTCTCCGGTCGCTTACTCCCACTGGAGACACATGCACTGTAGAATACAGCCAGGCCTCGGGTGGGTGTCCGTCCCGCCGTCCCTCTGTCCCTCCGGACCCTCGGTGGTGGCTCAGCATCCCCGCCCGACGCGGGGGGAGATGGGGCAGAGCCCGAGCGGGACCCCCGGGCTCGCTGGGGGCATCGAATGCCGGCGGCGCGCTCGGCGCGGGGACGGACGGGTGGCAGCTGGACACGGGTGACGGCTTGAACGGGGCCGGAATCCGGGGGCTGTCCCCGGCGCGGGTGGAAAAAGCTGCGGGAGCTAAAAAAAAACATTCCCGGCGTGCGGGGAGAGCGGCGGAGGCGGGAGGGAGCGTTTGGGGGAGGGGGAGGCACGGCGGGGAGCGGGGCTGGCCCCGGAGGGGCGACGCACTCGTCCCGCTCGTCCCAGTCATCCCGGTCATCCCGGTCATCCCGCTCGTCCCAGTCATCCCAGTCATCCCAGTCATCCCGGTCATCCCGGTCATCCCAGTCATCCTGGTCATCCCACTCATCCCGGTCATCCTGCTCATCCCATGGATCCTGCTCTTCCCGCTCATCCCACTTGCCCCACTCATCCCACTCTCATCCCACTCTCATCCCACTCTCATCCCACTCTCATCCCACTCTTCCCACTCTTCCCACTCATCCCGCTCATCCCACTCTCATCCCACTCTTCCCACTCTGACCCCGCTCATCCTGGTCATCCCGCTTGCCCCACTCTCATCCCACTCACTCCACCCACCCCACTCATCCCTCTCACCCCACTCATCCCACTCTCTTCCCACTCTGATCCTGCTCATCCCGCTCATCCCACTCATCCCACCCACCCCACTCTTCCCACTCATCCCGCTCATCCCACTCTTCCCACTCATCCCACTCTCATCCCGCTCATGCCGCTCATCCCACTCATCCCACTCTCATCCCACCCACCCCACTCATCCCACTCATCCCCATCATCCTGGTCATCCCACGGATCCTGCTCATCCCGCTCATCCCACTCATCCCACTCTCACCCCACTCACCCCACTCACCCCACTCATCCCACTCTCACCCCACTCACCCCGCTCTCACCCCACTCACCCCACTCACCCCACTCATCCCACTCTCATCCCGCTCATGCCGCTCATCCCACTCTCATCCCACTCTCATCCCACTCTTCCCACTCATCCCACTCATCTCACTCATCCCACTCATCCCACTCGCCCCACTCACCCCACTCATCCCACTCACCCCACTCTTCCCACTCACTCTGATCTCACCCCACTCACCCCACTCATCCCACTCACCCCACTCACCCCACTCATCCCACTCATTCCACTCACCCCACTCATCCCACTCTCACCCCACTCATCCCACCCATCCCACTCTCATCCCACTCTCTCCACCTACCCCACTCATCCCACTCATGCCACTCGCCTCACTCACCCCACTCATCCTGTTTGTCCCACTCATCCCACTGACCCCACTCGCCCCACTCATCCCACTCGCCTCACTCATCCCGCTTGTCCCACTCATCCCACTCTCATCCCAGTCTCATCCCACTCACGCCACCCATCCCACTCGCCCCACTCTCACCCCACTCACCCCACTCACCCCACTCACTCTGCTCTCACCCCACTCACCCCACTCACCCCACTCACCCCAACCATCCCACTCACCCCACTCACCCCACTCACCCCACTCACCCCACTCACTCTGCTCTCACCCCACTCACCCCACTCACCCCACTCATCCCACTCTCACTCCACTCACCCCACTCACCCCACTCATCCCACTCACCCCACTCACCCCACTCATTCCACTCACCCCACTCACCCCACTCATCCCACTCATTCCACTTTCACCCCACTCATCCCACTCATGCCACTCGCCTCACTCACCCCACTCATCCTGCTTGCCCCACTCCTCCCGCTCTCATCCCACTCTCACCCTGCTCATCCCACGCGCCCCACTCATCCCGCTTGTCCCACTCATCCCACTGACCCCACTCGCCCCACTCATCCCACTCTCATCCCAGTCTCACCCCACTCACGTCACCCATCCCACTCACCCCACTCACCCCACTCACCCCACTCACCCCACTCACCCCACTCATCCTGCTTGCCCCACTCCTCCCACTCTCATCCCACTCTCACCCTGCTCATCCCACGCGCCCCACTCATCCCGCTTGTCCCACTCATCCCACTGACCCCACTCGCCCCACTCATCCCACTCTCATCCCAGTCTCACCCCACTCACGTCACCCATCCCACTTGCCCCACTCACCCCACTCACCCCACTCACCCCACTCATCCCGCTTGTCCCACTCATCCAGCTCACCCCACTCTCATCCCACTCACCCCACTCACCCCACTCGCCCCGCTCCCAGCCCCGCTCCTCCAGCCCGGAGCTGGGGCTTTGACCGCGCACCCCTCGCCCCGCCTCACCCCGCGCTGGGGACCCCGCGGACCAGCACCCTTGTGCTGCCAGGATGGGGCCCTGCCGTGCCGGGCACGCCGCCAGCGCGGCCGCGACCCCCAGCCCGAGTCTCGCCATAAATAGCTTTTCCCGACGGCCTCGGGCCCGGCCGATCCCGGCTGGGGCCCCGCGCCAGCTCCGCTCAGCGCTTTGATCCCGCTGACCCAGTACCCGGCGTGCTGGGAGCACTGGGAGCCACGCGCGGCGCGGGGAGCGCCCCGTGTCCCTGTCCCCCGGGGTCCTCCTCCCGATGGGGAAGGGGGTCCCTGGGAAGTGGGATGCGGGAGCGGATCCCGGGATCCATCCAGACCCAGGGGCAGGGTGCAGGCGGTGGATCCCGGGATCCATCCAGACCCAGGGGCAGGGTGCAGGCGGTGGATCCCGGGATCCACCCAGATCCACGGGAAGGGTGCAGGCAGGGATCCCTGGATCCACCCAGACCCAGGGGCAGGGTGCAGGCAGGGATCCCTGGATCCACCCAGACCCAAGGGAAGGGTGCAGGCAGGGATCCCGGGACCCACCCAGACCCAGGGGCAGGGTGCAGGCAGGGATCCCGGGATCCATCCAGACCCAGGGGCAGGGTGCAGGCGGTGGATCCCGGGATCCATCCAGACCCAAGGGGCAGGGTGCAGGCAGCAGATCCCGGGATCCATCCAGACCCAGGGGAAGGGTGCAGGCAGCGGATCCTGGGATCCATCCAGACCCAGGGGCAGGGTGCAGGCAGTGGATCCTGGGATCCATCCAGACCCAGGGGCAGGGTGTAGGCAGGGATCCCTGGATCCACCCAGACCCAGGGGCAGGGTGCAGGCAGCAGATCCTGGGATCCACCCAGACCCAGGGGCAGGGTGCAGGCAGGGGATCCCCGGACCCACCCAGACCCAGGGGCAGGGTGCAGGCAGCGGATCCCAGGATCCATCCACACCCAGGGGCAGGGTGCAGGCAGGGGATCCCCGAATCCACTCAGACCCAAGGGCAGGGTGCAGGCAGGGGATCCACAAATCCATTCAGACCCAGGGGCAGGGTGCAGGCAGCAAATCCTGGGACCCATCCAGACCCAGGGGCAGGGTGCAGGCAGCAGATCCCGGGATCCATCCAGACCCAGGGGAAGGGTGCAGGCAGCAGATCCTGGGATCCATCCAGACCCAGGGACAGGATGCAGGCAGCGGATCCTGGGATCCATCCAGACCCAGGGGCAGGGTGCAGGCAGTGGATCCTGGGATCCATCCAGACCCGCAGGCAGGGTGCAGGCAGCGGATCCTGGGATTCATCCAGACCCAGGGGCAAGGTGCAGGCAGCAGATCCCGGGATCCATCCAGACCCAGGGGAAGGGTGCAGGCAGCGAATCCTGGGATCCATCCAGACCCAGGGGCAGGATGCAGGCAGCGGATCCTGGGATCCATCCAGACCCAGGGGCAGGATGCAGGCAGCGAATCCTGGGATCCATCCAGACCCAGGGGCAGGATGCAGGCAGCGGATCCTGGGATCCATCCAGACCCAGGGGCAGGGTGCAGGCGGTGGATCCTGGGATCCATCCAGACCCAGGGGCAGGGTGTAGGCAGGGATCCCTGGATCCACCCAGACCAAGGGGCAGGGTGCAGGCAGTGGATCCTGGGATCCACCCAGACCCGCAGACAGGGTGCAGGCAGCGGATCCTGGGATTCATCCAGACCCAGGGGCAGGGTGCAGGCAGGGATCCCGGGACCCATCCAGACCCAGGGGCAGGGTGTAGGCAGGGATCCCTGGATCCACCCAGACCCAGGGGCAGGATGCAGGCAGCGGATCCCGGGACCCATCCAGACCCAGGGGCAGGGTGCAGGCAGGGATCCCGGGACCCATCCAGACCCAGGGGCAGGGTGCAGGCAGGGATCCCAGGATCCACCCAGACCCAGGGGCAGGGTGCAGGCAGCGGATCCCGGGACCCATCCAGACCCAGGGGCAGGGTGCAGGCAGGGATCCCGGGACCCATCCAGACCCAGGGGCAGGGTGCAGGCAGTGGATCCCAGGACCCACCCAGACCCACGCAAAGCCGAACCTCGCCGCTGCCCAGCCGCCCTGAGCACGAGCCGCTCTCCCTCCTCCCCATGGAAAACAGCAAATTTTTATTTTCCTCCTATTATTTCCCCCCCTCCCCTTTTTTCCTTTCGGAGAGCGGCGGCAGCACCCCGCACCCAGCCACCCAATGCCAGGGACCCCCACCCCGGACCCCCCCGGGGTGGAAAAGCATCTTTTGCCATGGGGGGGAATTCACCAGCACTGAAAAAGTGGCCTTTTTTTTTTTCCGGGAGGGACGGCCACGCGCTGGGGGGGGGGGTTTCTGGGACAGATCTGCCCCTCCCCCGCTCACCCCCCCCCCCCCAGTTCCCCCCCCCCCTCGCTAGATGTTTATGGAATAGCGAAATCCCATCCCGGCCGGCTTCCTCTCCGGAAAATCTCCTCTCCCGCCTGCCATGGGGAGGGAGAGGGATCGAGGGGGGGGGGGTCCAACATCCCCCACATCCCCAGCCCCACATCCCCCCCCTCCCCCCCCAGCCCCATGGGTCTCAGGGCTCGGGGCTCGCACCCCTTCCCCTGCCCTCGCTCCCGGGCGATGGATGGAGACGGGATTGCCCCCGCATCGGGGAGCTGAGGGTGACGCTCCCCTCTCCAGAGCCCCCCCCCCCCGGGGGGAGTAAAAGACCCCCGGGGCGGGCAGAGGCCGGAGGTACCCGCCGGGACGCTCGGCTCCCTTGGGGAAACTGAGGCACGGAAAGCCAAGCAGCGATACCCGGCGTCTGGGAGCATCCCACCCCCACCCCACCTTGCGAGGCCGAGGATGGGGGGTCCTGGGCTGGGGTGGGGGACGGGGGGGGCCCAGACCCACAGCCGGGATGGATCCTGCCACGGCTGCGGGAGCACCCACGGGTGCTGGCCCCCAGCCCCCCGAGCTCGGCTCCAGCCCCCCCCGCAGGACTTTATCCACCTGGGAACGCGAGGGAAATGATCCCAATTAATTCTGTAAGCTAATTAGGGCGTTATTCCCCCCCCCCCCCCCCCCCCCCCCCAGCGTGAGCGATCGCTTTCGGGACGCAGCCGGACATCGCTCCGTCTGGACGGCTTCGCTCCCGGCGCTGGGCATCCCAAATCGGATTAGAGCATCCGAGATGCTGAGCACGCCCAGCTCCGTGCCCCCCACGGATACCCCCCCCCCCCCAATCCTTGGTACCCCCACCCATGGGCTACCCCCACCCACGGGCAGACCCTTCGCCGGGATGCAGAGGGAAGGGGATGCTCGGGAGGGCTGGGGTCACCCCCTCCCCGGGCCAGGGGCTCCCTGCCAGCCCCCAGACTCGCGGGCAGGGTCACCCAGACCCCCCCGTGCCACAGCTCTGCCTTCCCCCATCACTTCCCCCCCCCCAGGGCAATTTCTCCCCTCCTCCTCCTCTCTGCGGATGAAGGCGCTGGTCCAGGACCCCCTTCTTCCCCCCCCCCCTAATTGCACCCAGGGTCGCTCCCGGCGCACGGGGACAGACATCCCTGCCTTTGCCACCTCTCCTCTGCGTGACAGCAGGGTGACACCACCCCCAGTTGATATCCCCCCCCCCCCAGACCCCCCCCAAGCCGAGCCCCAGCAGCCGGCGCCCGCAAGCAAACCCCCAGCTCCCGCGTCGCCCTGCCCAGGCATTCGCCCAGCGATCCGGGAGCGATAAAAATATCCCCGAGCCGTGATTCACCCTCATCTCCCTCCCCCGGCACCGCCGAGCCCCCCCACCCAGCCCCGCTCCCCTCCCCGGAGGGCTGCCCCCCCCCGCTCTTGGGCCAAATATATGATATATTAAATATAGCCAAGCTTGGGCGACGCGAGTGGGGAAACTGAGGCACGGAGGTGGGGAGCGACTCCATCGCCGTCCCCCAGCCCCAGAGCCACGGATCCCCGGGGAAATCCTCTCCGTCGGGGTGGGGTGGTGGGGGCAGCATCCCTGATAAACCCCCCCCCCCAAGCAGCATCTGGGGGGCAAAGCGCTGGGCAAGGGCCCAGGGAAGCCGAGGACGGACAGACGGACAGCGGGACGGAAAACATCCACCCCTCCCCAGCCTGCCCGTGCCTGCTCCCAGCGCTGCCTTCGGCCCCCTAATTACATTGCTTTAATTAAATCAGGCGGCAGCAACCTGTAAGCCGAGGTAGCGCCTTAATGAGCTCATTTTTTAGCGGGGGGGTGGGGGGGGGATAATGAGGGCGAGCGGGAAGGAAACGCTCCTGGGGCGGCTCTGGCCTCGCCGCGCTCGTCTGCGCGGGGTCCTGGTGCGGGGAGATGGATGCGGAGCTGGGCTCCGGCACCCGGGCTGAGCCTTCCCAGCCCCCCCCAGGGGGATCTGGAAAAACGCACGCCGGGAGCTCTGCGTGCCCAGGTCTGCCTCAGTTTCCCCAGTCACAGCATCTCAGAATCCCAGCATGGTGGGGTTGGAAGGGACCTCTGGGGGTCCCCCAGCCCAACCCCCTGCCCAAGCAGGGTCACCCAGAGCAGGCTGCACAGCACCGCGGCCAGCCGGGGTTGGAATATCTGCAGAGAAGGAGACTCCACAGCCCCTCTGGGCAGCCTGTTCCAGTGCTCCATCACCCTCAGAGGGAACAAGTTCTTCCTCCTGTTCAGACTGAACTTCCTCGGCTTCAGTTTGTGCCCATTGCCCCTTGTCCTGTCACTGGGCACCACTGGAAAGAGTCTGGCCCCGTCCTCCTGACCCCCACCCTGCAGATATTTATCAGCATTTCTAAGGTCCCCTCTCAGCCTTCTCTTCTCCAGGCTGAACAAGCCCAGCTCCCTCAGCCTCTCCTCGTAGGAGAGATGCTCCAGTCCCCTCCTCATCCTCGTAGCCCTCCGCTGGACTCTCTCCAGTAGCTCCTCATCTCTCTTGAACTGGGGAGCCCAGCACTGGACCCAGCACTGCAGATGGGGCCTCCCCAGGGCAGAGCAGAGGGGCAGGAGAACCTCCCTCGCCCTGCTGCCCACACTCCTCCTCATGCACCCCAGGATCCCATCGGCCTTCTTGGCACCCAGGGCACGCTGCTGGCTCATGGTCACCCTGTCGTCCCCCAGCACTCCCAGTCCCTCTCCCCAGGTCCAGCTGGGAAGGGCTGTGCTGAGCCTGGGAGCCTGGAGCAGAGCGCATCCCTCCACCCCACCCTCCTCCTCCTCGCCCGCAGCCTTCGCTGGCACCCGGCAGTTTGCACAGGGCCATTTGCACGGGGCATTTGCACAGCTGATCATTGGCACGGGGCAATTGCATGGGGCATTTGCATGGGGCATTTTACACCTACCATTCACATGGGGCAATTGCACGGGGCATTTCCATGGCCAACCATTTGCACGGGGCAACTGCACGGGGCATTTGCATGGGGCAGTTTGAACGGGGCAATTTGAATGGGGCATTTGCACGGGGCATTTGCACGGGGCATTTGCATGGGGCATTTTACACTGACCATTTGCACGGGGCATTTGAACAGGGCATTTGCACAGCTGATCATTGGCACGGGGCAATTGCATGGGGCATTTGCATGGGGCATTTTACACTGACCATTTGCACGGGGCATTTGCACGGCCAACCATTTGCACAGGGCAACTGCACGGGGCATTTGCATGGGGCAGTTTGAATGGGGCAATTTGAATGGGGCATTTGCATGGGGCATTTTACACTGACCATTTGCACGGGGCATTTGCACAGGGCATTTGCATGGCCGATCATTCACACGGGGCATTTGCACGGGGCATTTGCACAGGGCATTTGCACAGCTGATCATTGGCACGGGGCAATTGCATGGGGCAATTGCACGGGGCATTTCCACGGCCAACCATTTGCACGGGGCAACTGCACGGGGCATTTGCATGGGGCAGTTTGAATGGGGCAATTTGAACGGGGCAATTTGAATGGGGCATTTGCACGGGGCATTTGCATGGGGCATTTTACACTGACCATTTGTACGGGGCATTTGCACAGGGCATTTGCATGGCTGATCATGCACATGGGGCAATTGCACGGGGCATTTGCACAGCTGATCATTGGCATGGGGCAATTACATGGGGCATTTGCATGGGGTATTTTACACCTACCATTCGCATGGGTCAATTGCACGGGGCATTTCCACAGCCAACCATTTGCACGGGGCAACTGCACGGGGCATTTGCATGGGGCAGTTTGAATGGGGCAATTTGAATGGGGCATTTGCACGGGGCATTTTCACGGGGCATTTGCACGGGGCATTTTGCACCAACCATTCGCATGGGGCATTTGCACGGGGCATTTGCACAGCTGGTCATTGGCACGGGACAATTGCATGGGGCATTTGCATGGGGCATTTTACACTGACCATTCGCATGGGGCAATTGCATGGGGCATTTGCACAGGGCAACTGCATGGGGCATTTGCACGGGGCATTTTGCACCGACCATTCACACGGGGCATTTGCATGGGGCAGTTTGAACGGGGCAATTTGAATGGGGCATTTGCATGGGGCATTTGCACAGGGCATTTTGCACTGACCATTCACACCGGGCATTTGCACAGGGCATTTGCACAGGGCAGTTTGAATGGGGCATTTGCACGGGGCATTTGCACAGGGCATTTTGCACCAACCATTCGCACGGGGCATTTGCACGGGGCATTTGCACAGGGCAGTTTGAATGGGGCATTTGCACGGGGCATTTGCACAGGGCATTTTGCACCAACCATTCGCACGGGGCATTTGCACGGGGCAGTTTGAATGGGGCATTTGCACGGGGCATTTGCACGGGGCATTTGCACCAACCCTCCGCCCCGCCCGGGACGACGCAGCCCGACGCTCCCCGCGTCCCCCCGGCCCGGGCCCCCCGGGACCGAGGGGTCGGGGCGCGAGCCAAGGTCCCTTCCTGTTGATGTCCCTTCGGCGGGGCAGGACGATGGCCGGGAGCGCGGCCGCGCTCCTCAAGGATTTCCCGTCCCCGGGAACATCGCGGCCTTCTCGGAAGAGCGGGGCCCGGCGTCGAGGGGAGCGGGGCGGGGGTCTCGCCCGCGTGGGGCGAAGGAAGCCGTGGTTGGGGTGGGGGCAGATAAATGGCTCGCCAGCCCCATGGCTCCTGCCCCACAGCAGGGAGGGGGACATGGACTCTGCGGAGCCCCATGTCCCCTAACCCACATCCCACGGCAGGGAGGGGGACATGGACCCCACTTGGGCACATGGACCCCACTCAGCCCCACGGCCCCTGCCCCTAATTCACGTCCCACGGCACGGAGAGGGACACAGACCTCGCTCAGGCACTTGTCCCCTGCCCCTAACCCACGTCCCCTGGCAGGGAGGGGGACACGGACCCCACTCAGCCCCACACCTCCTGCCCCTAATCCGTGTCCCATGGCAGGGAGGGGGACACAGACCCCACTCAGCCCCACATCTCCTGCCCCTAATCCGTGTCCCACGGCAGGGAGGGGGACACAGACCCCGCTCAGGCACTTGTCCCCTGCCCCTAACCCAGGTCCCCTGGCAGGGAGGGGACACAGACCCCACTCAGGCACACAGACCCCACTCAGCCCCACGGCCCCTGCCCCTAACCCACATCCCATGGCAGGGAGGGGGACACGGACCCTGCTCAGCCCCACATCCCCTGCCCCTAACCCACATCCCATGGCAGGGAGGGGGACACGGACCCCGCTCAGCCCCACATCCCCTGCCCCTAACCCACATCGCATGGCAGGAAGGGGGACACGGACCCTGCTCAGCCCCACATCTCCTGCCCCTAATCCGTGTCCCACGGCAGGGAGGGGGACACAGACCCCGCTCAGGCACTCGTCCCCTGCCCCTAACCCATGTCCCATGCCAGGGACAGGGACATGGACTTCACTCGGGCACACAGACCCCACTCAGCCCCACATCTCCTGCCCCTAACCCACATCCCATGGCAGGGAGGGGGACACGGACCCCGCTCAGCCCCACATCCCCTAACCCGCGTCCCACGGCAGGGAGGGGGACCCAGCCGATGTCACCCCGAGGGATGGGGACAGCGGAGGGCGGCTGGTGCCAAACCCTCGGCGGTGGCAGCGCCGGGCACGGGGCCCAGCATCGCTCGCGCGGGGCAGTGCCAGGGGACGGCTGGCACCGGGGGGGGAGCCGGGGGGGCTGGCACACCCCCTCTACGCCCCAGCACCTCTTTTATTTTCCATAAATAAGGGAGAATCCAGCTCTCAGGGCAGGGGAGGGGGTCTGGGAACGGCGGGGGGGGTCTCACTACGCAGATGGGGAAACTGAGGCAGAGGGAAGCCCGGAGTCACCCGTTAAGTCCTTGGGGTGCAGCAGGACCACCCACACCCCTGTTCCTCCATCCTTGGGGTGCAGGAGCACCCGCACCCCAGCTCCTCCATCCCGGGGTGCAGCACTCACCCCTCAGCTCTTCCATCCTTGGGGTGCAGAAGCACCCACACCCCAGCTCCTCCATCCTGGGGTGCAGCAGCACCCACACCCCAGCTCCTCCATCCTTGGGGTGCAGCAGCACCCGCACCCCAGTTCCTCCATCCTTGGGGTGCAGCCGGAGCACCCACACCCCAGTTCCTCCATTCTTGGGGTGCAGCAGCACCCGCACCCCAGCTCCTCCATCCTGGGGTGCAGCAGCACCCACACCCCAGTTCCTCCATCCCAGGCCATTTCTGCCCCCCCACCCTGGTTTCCACGTGCCTGGAGGTGCCAGGGACCACTGGGGTTCACCCACCCACCCCGGCCTGGGGGGTCCCCTCCGCCCCACGGCCCTGGGGCTGGCAGGGTGGGGTGGGGTGGGGGGCAGGAAGCCGGCCCTGCCCCACGTCACGGAAAGAAGTGTCCACGCCGCATTGTGCAGCCCTTTCCTCCCCGTTATTGCCCGGCCGCAGGAAACGCCAACGGCGTCGGGATAAACCCCCCCCCACGCCTGTGTCCCCCCCCCACGCCGCCCTCGCCGAGCCCCCCACGCGTGGGGAAACTGAGGCAGGCTCAGCCACCCCGAGCCCTGGCAGCTGGGAGAAGGCAGACCCCTGGCGTGGGGTGAGGAGGCGGGGGGGGGACAAGCAGCCCCCCTAGCGTGCCCCCCCCAGCCTCTGGGCCCCCCCCAGCTCCTTCCTGCTTCATTAGGCCACGAATGCATATTAATTAGGGTTTGATTCACGGCCCGGCCAGCCGCTAATTGCGTCGGGGAGGAAGAGGAGGCACCGACAGCTTCGGCCTCGCCCCACAGTAAAGCCCCGAGCCCTATATCCCCCCCCACCCCGAGCTCCGGGATGGGGGGTCCCAAACGCACCCAGGGCACCGATGGGGACTGGGGTCCCAAGTTTTTTTTTGGGGGGGGGCTGAGCTGTTCCTCAGGATCTGTCCCGTGCCACTCCCCCCCCGGCACGGCCCTGGTCATGTCCCTTTGCCCCGTGTCACTGCGGCGCGACGACAGCTGGGGGGGGGGGACGGGACAGCTCTGCCCAATCCCCCCATCCCACGTCCCCCTCCTCCTCCTCGGTGCCACCCAACAGCCCCCAGACCAGGGGTCCTCGCTCCCCTCCACATCTGGGTGGCTTTTTCCCCCCCCCCAGACCAGGGGTCCTCGCTCCCCCCCACATCTGGGTGGCTTTTGCCCCTCCCAGGCTGGGGGTCGTGTCTCCCCCCCACATCTGGGTGGCTTTTGCCCCCCAGACCGGGGGTCGTGGCTCCCTTGCGGGTCCCCCCACATCTCCGGGTCCCCTCGGGGCGGGGGGGGGGGGTCCTGCAGCACCCACCCAGCCGCCAGCACCCAACTGGGACAGCCCCAGTCGGGCGCTGGGCACCAAGCGGGGGTCTCAGGGACCCCCCCGTACCACCGAGAGGGCCCCTCGCCCCGGTCAGGGAGGAGCCACGCGTCCCGTCCCCCGCGCCGGGTGACAGCTCTGATGTCCCCAAGGGTCTCCCTGCCCCACGGGGGGGGGCTCAGCGCACCCCACGGCCAGCAGCCGACCCCCGGCTCGGGCGCAAGCCAGCCCTCCCCCTCCGTCAGCGTTTTCCTTCCCTCCATTTCCCAGCACGTCCCTGCTTCCCTCCGGCCTTGAACCCGGAGCCCCCCCCCCCCCAGACCCCCCCCGGGACCCCCCACCCAGCTCCGGCCACGCAAAGCGGGGGGGACCACGGCCGCACCCCGAAACCATCGCTGCTGCTCGGCACGGTGGGGTCAAGGATCAGGCCCAGCGGACGGCGCGAGGGGCTGGGGTGACCCCCCCCCGAACTGGGTTGACCCCTCCCCCCCCAGGCTGGGGTGACCCCCCCCTCAAACTGGGGTGACCCCCCCCCAAATTCGGAAGCGTTCGAAGGCGCAGGAGCACAAAGGACCGAAGGTTTTCCCGTCCACGGACTGGGGTGCAGCCGCCCCCCCCCCCCAAAAAAAAAAATGGGGGGGTGGGGGGGGGGACGTGGGGTAGGGTGCTGCAGGGCAGGGGGGCTCGGATGGGCCCCCCCAGTTTCCCAGCACAACCCCCCCGAGGGCTGGCCAGCTCTTGGGGTTCGCGTGGCCGGGCAGGGGGGGCCAGGGGGTGAGTGGGGACCCCCCCCGCGACCCCCCGACCCCCCCCCCAGGGACCCCCGACCCAAACTCCTCGCACCGCCAAACCGAGGGACCCCCAGGCGCAAGGAACAACCCCCCTCCCCCCCCAAACCCCCCGTTTCCCCAGGGCGGCTGGGCAGAGCCCCCCACCCATACCCCCCCCACCCTCAGTTCCCCCCCCCCCGGGGGTCGCTCACGGTGTCCCCGAGGGTCCCCATGGCGGCGGCTGCGGGAGGGCGATGCGGGACCACCGGGACCGCCCGGTCCAGCCCATTTCCTCCGGCCAGGCGGGATCCCCCCCCCCCTCCCGTCCCCCCCCGTGGCTGCGGGGGGGGGGGGACACGGAGCCCAGCGTGTCCCCAAGACCCGGGGAAGGGGACACGCACGGACACGGCGGCAGCGGGACCCCCACCCCGGCCGGCACCGGGCACCCAGCGAGACCCCCCAGGCACCCAGTGAGACCCCCCCGGCACCCAGCGAGCCCCCCCTCCGGCTCCGGGCACCACGCCCCCCCCCAGCTTCATGACATGAGGGGGGCTGGGGGCTCTCCCCGCTGCTCCCCCCCCCACCCCCGCTCCGTGCCTCAGTTTCCCCGCCGGCCCCGAGCCCGTTCCCGGGTGGATCGGGAGCCTGGGGTCTCCCCCCCCCCCCCGAATAAACCCGGGGACCCCTAACCCCCCCGGGACCGAGCGGGGTCAGCGAGGCTCCCCCGGGGCACGGGTGGGGGGTCCCGAGTGGGAAGGGGGGCGGTTAGAACGGGGGTCCAGAGTGGGAGGGGGGGTGGGTTAGGGGTCTCGGGTGGGAGTGGGGTGGCTAGAACGCGGGTCCAGGGTGGGGAGGGGGGTGGATTACGGGTCCCGAGTGGGAGGAGAGGAGGGTTAGGGGTCCCGAGTGGGAGGGGGGGTGGTTGGGATGGGAGTCCCGGGTGGGAGGCGAGTGGGTTAAGGGTCTCGGGTGGGAGGGGGGTGGGTTAGGGGTCCCGGGTGCGAGGGGGGGCGGTTGGGATGGGGATCTAGGGTGGGAAGGGGGGTGGGCTAGGGGTCTCGGGTGGGAAGGGGGGTGGGCTAGAGGTCTCGGGTGGGAGCGGGGGCGGTTGGGATGGGGGGGGGTGGGTTAAGGGTACCGGGTGGGAGTGGGTAGAGGTTTAGGGGCTCAGGGGAGGAGGGTTAGGGGTCCCGGGTAGGAGGGGAGGCGGGTTAGGGGTCCCGGGTGGGAGGGGGGCGTGGATTAGGGGTCCCGGGTGGGAGGGGACGTGGTTGAAACGGGGGTCCAGTGTGGGAAGGGGAGTGGGTTAGGGGTCTCGGGTGCGAGGGGAGGAGGATTAGGGGTCTCGGGTGCGATGGGGGGCAGTTAGAACGGGGGTCCAGAGTGGGAAGGGGGGGTGGTTTAGGGGTCTCGGGTGGGAGGGGTGTGGGTTACGGGTCTCGGCTGGGAAGTGAAGCGGGTCGCGGGTCCCGGCCGGGGGGGTCCCACATGGGGAGGGGGTCCCGCGTGGGGAGGGGGGTCCCGCGTGGGGAGGGGGTCCCGCCGCCCCTACCTGTAACGCCTCGGAGCCGGGAGCGGTGTCCCCCGCCTTCAGGAAAACCTGCTGGCCCCGCCTGAAAAACCGGAGCAGCGCGCTCAGGAGATGCTGCAGCCCCGGCCCCATCCCGGCTGCCCCCCCCCAGCTCCCCCCCCACCCCGGGCAGGGGCTGCGGGGCCGGCCCCGCCCCCCCCCGCTCCGCCCCGCCCCCCCGCTCCGCCCCGGGGCCCGCCCGCCCTTAGGACCC
>NC_134414.1:3000515-3093817 GCF_030867145.1 Opisthocomus hoazin | reverse complement strand
TCCCACAGAGCCCCACATTTTTACCCTGTGCACCCCAGAATTTGCACCCTGTGCACCCCAGGGTGTGCACCCCACACAGCCCCACTCACACACCCTGTGCACCCCCAAAATCGCACCCTGTGCAGCCCCACATTTGCACCCCAGAAATTGCACCCTGTGCACCCCAGAATTTACACCCTGTGCACCCCAGGGTCTGCACCCCACAGAGCCCCACATTTTTACCCTGTGCACCCCAGAATTTGCACTCTGTGAACCCAGCATTTGCACCCCACACGTACCCCCACATTTTTACCCCATGCACCCCAGCATTTGCACCCCACACGGACCCCCACATTTTTACCCCATGCACCCCAGCGTTTGCACCCCACACAGCCCCACTCACGCACCCTGTGCACCCCCAAAATCGCACCCTGTGCAGCCCCACATTTGCACCCCAGAATTTGCACCCTGTGCACCCCAGTGTCTGCACCCCACGCACCCCCACATTTGCACCCTGTGCGCCCCAGAATTTGCACCCCATACGTACCCCCACATTTTTACCCTGTGCACCCCAAAATTTGCACCCTGTGCCCCCCAGAATTTGCACCTCATGCGCCCCAGGGTCTGCACCCCACAGAGCCCCACATTTTTACCCTGTGCGCCCCAGAATTTGCACCTGATGCAGCCCCACTCACTCACCCTGTGCACCCCCAAAATCGCACCCTGTGCAGCCCAGCATTTGCACCTCATGCACCCCAGTGTCTGCACCCCGCGTACCCCCACATTTTTACCTCGTGCACCCCAGAATTTGCACCCCACACGTACCCCGACATTTTTACCCCATGCACCCCAGCGTTTGCACCCCACACAGCCCCACTCACGCACCCTGTGCACCCCCAAAATCGCACCCTGTGCAGCCCCACATTTGCACCCCAGAAATTGCACCCTGTGCACCCCAGTGTTTGCACCCCACAGGGTCCCAAATTTTTACCTCGTGAACCCCACATTTTTACCCTGTGCACCCCAGAATTTGCACGCTGTGCACCCCAGTGTCTGCACCCCACGTACCCCCACATTTTTACCTCTGCACCCCAGCATTTGCACCCCACGTACCCCCACATTTGCACCCTGTGCGCCCCAGAATTTGCACCCCATACGTGCCCCCACATTTTTACCCTGTGCACCCCAGAATTTGCACCCTGTGCACCCCAGGGTGTGCACCCCACACAGCCCCACTCACGCACCCTGTGCACCCCCAAAATCGCACCCTGTGCAGCCCCACATTTGCACCCCAGAAATTGCACCCTGTGCACCCCAGAATTTGCACCCTGTGCACCCCAGGGTCTGCACCCCACACGTACCCCCACATTTTTACCTCGTGCACCCCAGAATTTGCACCCCACGTACCCCCACATTTGCACCCTGTGCGCCCCAGAATTTGCACCCCATACGTGCCCCCACATTTTTACCCCGTGCACCCCAAAATTTGCACCCTGTGCACCCCAGAATTTGCACCCTGTGCACCCCAGTGTCTGCACCCCACAGAGCCCCACATTTTTACCCTGTGCACCCCAGAATTTGCACCCTGTGCACCCCAGGGTGTGCACCCCACACAGCCCCACTCACACACCCTGTGCACCCCCAAAATCGCACCCTGTGCAGCCCCACATTTGCACCCCAGAAATTGCACCCTGTGCACCCCAGAATTTACACCCTGTGCACCCCAGGGTCTGCACCCCACAGAGCCCCACATTTTTACCCTGTGCACCCCAAAATTTGCACTCTGTGAACCCAGCGTTTGCACCCCACGTACCCCCACATTTTTACCCTGTGCACCCCAGCATTTGCACCCCACACGGACCCCCACATTTTTACCCCATGCACCCCAGCGTTTGCACCCCACACAGCCCCACTCACGCACCCTGTGCACCCCCAAAATCGCACCCTGTGCAGCCCCACATTTGCACCCCAGAATTTGCACCCTGTGCACCCCAGTGTCTGCACCCCACGCACCCCCACATTTGCACCCTGTGCGCCCCAGAATTTGCACCCCATACGTACCCCCCACATTTTTACCCTGTGCACCCCAAAATTTGCACCCTGTGCCCCCCAGAATTTGCACCTCATGCGCCCCAGGGTCTGCACCCCACAGAGCCCCACATTTTTACCCTGTGCACCCCAGAATTTTCACCCTGTGCACCCCAGGGTCTGCACCCCACAGAGCCCCACATTTTTACCCTGTGCGCCCCAGAATTTGCACGTGATGCAGCCCCACTCACGCACCCTGTGCACCCCCAAAATCGCACCCTGTGCAGCCCAGCATTTGCACCCTGTGCACCCCAGAAATTGCACCCTGTGCACCCCAGTGTCTGCACCCCACGTACCCCCACATTTTTACCTCGTGCACCCCAGTGTCTGCACCCCACAGAGCCCCACATTTTTACCCTGTGCACCCCAAAAATCGCACCCTGTGCACCCCAGCATTTGCACCCCACACGTACCCCGACATTTTTACCCCATGCACCCCAGCGTTTGCACCCCACACAGCCCCACTCACGCACCCTGTGCACCCCCCAAAATCGCACCCTGTGCAGCCCCACATTTGCACCCCAGAAATTGCACCCTGTGCACCCCAGTGTCTGCACCCCACGTACCCCCACATTTTTACCTCGTGCACCCCAGCATTTGCACCCCACATACCCCCACATTTGCACCCTGTGCGCCCCAGAATTTGCACCTGATGCAGCCCCACTCTCGCACTCTGTGCACCCCAGAAATCGCACCCCGTGCACCCCAGCATTTGCACCCCACACGGACCCCCATATTTTTACCCCATGCACCCCAGCGTTTGCACCCCAGAATTTGCACCCTGTGCACCCCAGTGTCTGCACCCCACGCACCCCCACATTTGCACCC
Source organism: Opisthocomus hoazin (assembly GCF_030867145.1). Lineage (NCBI taxonomy): Eukaryota > Metazoa > Chordata > Aves > Opisthocomiformes > Opisthocomidae > Opisthocomus > Opisthocomus hoazin. The sequence continues at coordinate 3,090,922 of NC_134414.1, read as the reverse complement.
TGTGCGCCCAGAACTTGCACCCCATACGTACCCCCACATTTTTACCCTGTGCACCCCAAAATTTGCACCCTGTGCCCCCCGGAATTTGCACCTCATACGCCCCAGGGTCTGCACCCCACAGAGCCCCACATTTTTACCCTGTGCGCCCCAGAATTTGCACCTGATGCAGCCCCACTCACGCACCCTGTGCACCCCCAAAATCGCACCCTGTGCAGCCCAGCATTTGCACCTCATGCACCCCAGTGTCTGCACCCCACGTACCCCCACATTTTTACCTCGTGCACCCCAGAATTTGCACCCCACACGTACCCCGACATTTTTACCCCATGCACCCCAGCGTTTGCACCCCACACAGCCCCACTCACACACCCTGTGCACCCCCAAAATCGCACCCTGTGCAGCCCCACATTTGCACCCCAGAAATTGCACCCTGTGCACCCCAGAATTTACACCCTGTGCACCCCAGTGTCTGCACCCCACGCACCCCCACATTTTTACCTCGTGCACCCCAGCATTTGCACCCCACGTACCCCCACATTTGCACCCTGTGCGCCCCAGAATTTGCACCCCATACGTGCCCCCACATTTTTACCCCGTGCACCCCAGAATTTGCACCCTGTGCACCCCAGAATTTGCACCCTGTGCACCCCAGGGTCTGCACCCCACAGAGGCCCACATTTTTACCCTGTGCACCCCAGAATTTGCGCTCTGTGCACCCCAGAATTTGCACCTCATGCGCCCCAGGGTCTGCACCCCACAGAGCCCCACATTTTTACCCTGTGAACCCCAGAATTTGCACCCTGTGCACCCCAGAATTTGCACCTCATGCGCCCCAGGGTCTGCACCCACAGAGCCCCACATTTTTACCCTGTGAACCCCAGAATTTGCACCCTGTGCACCCCAGGGTGTGCACCCCACACAGCCCCACTCACGCACCCTGTGCACTCCCAAAATCGCACCCTGTGCAGCCCCACATTTGCACCCCAGAAATTGCACCCTGTGCACCCCCAGAATTTGCACCCTGTGCACCCCAGTGTCTGCACCCCCACGTACTCCCACATTTTTACCCTGTGCACCCCAGAATTTGCACCCTGTGCACCCCACGCAGCCCCACATTTTTACCCTCTGCACCCCAGAATTTGCACCCTGTGCACCCCAGAATTTGCGCTCTGTGCACCCCATCATTTGCACCCCACGCAGCCCCACATTTTTACCCTCTGCACCCCAGTATTTGCACCCCGTGCACCCCAGTGTCTGCACCCCACAGAGCCCCACATTTGCACCCTGTGCACCCCAGCATTTCCACCCCACGCAGCCCCATTCTTGTACCCTGTGCACCCCAGAATTTGCACCCTGTGCACCCCAGTGTCTGCACCCCACGCAGCCCCACATTTTTACCTCGTGCACCCCAGAATTTGCACCCTGTGCACCCCAGTGTCTGCACCCCACACAGCCCCACATTTGCACCCTGTGCACCCCAGAATTTGCACCCTGTGCACCCCACGTAGCCCCACATTTTTACCCTCTGCACCCCAGAATTTGCACCCTGTGCACCCCAGTGTCTGCACCCCACAGAGCCCCACATTTGCACCCGGTGCACCCCAGCATTTCCACCCCACGCAGCCCCACTCACGCACCTTGTGCACCCCAGAATTTGCACCCTGTGCACCCCAGTATTTGCACCCCATGCAGCCCCACATTTTTACCCTCTGCACCCCAAAATTTGCACCCGGTGCACCCCACACAGCCCCACATTTGCACCCTCTGCACCCCAAAATCTGCACCCTGTGCACCCCAGCATCCGCACCCCGCACAGCCCCACAGCAGCTCAGCCCCACCCTGACCCCCAACATCTCCCCGCAGCGGGGTGCGGGCTCCGTCCCGACCAGGGACCCCCCCCGTTCCCTTTCCGGGGTCACCCACTCGCCCCGCCACCGTCACCGGGGTCACCCCGAGAGCCGACACCCCAGCACCCGGGCGCAGGGCTGTGACGCGGGGCGCGGCGCGGGTGCGGGGCTGGGCGGGGACGCGGGTGTCCTGGCACCCGTCCCCTCGGCGGGGAGGGACCCCCGGGAGATGCCAGCAGTGGGGACACCCTGAGGGTGCTCTGAGCCCCCGCCGTGGGGACACCCCAGGGGTGCTCTGAGCCCCCGCCGTGGTGGCCGTGGGCAAAGGGGTTTTGCGCCCTGGGGGGCTCAGCCCCGCTGCCACACGCAGCCTGTCCCATGTCCCCCGTCCCCTGTCCCCTGTCCCCTGTCCCCTGTCCCCTGTCCCCCGTCCCCTGTCCCCCGTCCCCCGTCCCCTGTCCCCTGTCCCCTGTCCCCTGAGAGCGTCTGGCATGCGGGGGGTCAGAGCACGCACCCACCGCACGCGTAGGGGGACGAGGGGGAGGTGACACCCGTGGGGACAGCATGCGTCTGGGGGGACATCATCGGGGGGTGGCATGCATCAGGGGACAGCATGCATCTGGGGGGGACATGCAACTGGGGACAGCATGCATCTGGGGGGGACATGCATCTATAGGGGACATGCATCGGGGGACAGCATGAGTCTGGGGGGACATGCATCGGGGGGGTGGCATGCATCTGGGGACAGCATGCATCTGGGGACAGCACGCTTTGGGGGGGGACATGAATCAGGGGGACAGCATGCATCTGGGGGACAGCATGTCTCGGGGGGGTGACATGCATATGGGGAGTCATGCATAAGGGGGTGGCATGCATCTGGGGACAGCATGCATCTGGGGGGGGACATGCATCTGGGGACATGCATCTGGGGACAGCACGCTTTGGGGGGGCACATGAATCAGGGGGACAGCATGCATCTGGGGACAGCATGTGTCTAGGGGGGACATGCATCAGGGGGACAGTACGCCTCAGGAGGACAGCATGCATCGGGGGACAGCACGCGTCTGGGGACACCATGCATCTCAGGGGACATGCATCAGGGGACAGCATGCATTTGGGGGGAACAGCATGCATCGGGGGGGTGGCATGCACTTGGGGGGATGGCATGCATCTGGGGACAACATGCATCTGGGGACAGCATGCGCCTGGGGACAACCTGCGCCTGGAAGGCCACCAGCCACCTTGGGGACAGCAGATGCTCTTGAGGGACAGCAGGTGCCGGAAAGGCCAGCACGTGCCCGGAGTGACAGCGCGTGTCTGCAGGGACGGCGCGTGGTCTGGGGACAGCACGCGCCTGGAGAGGAGGGACAGCAGGTGCCTGGGGGACAGCATGCATGGGGGGACAGCATGCATGGGGGGACAGCACACACTGGGGGGACAGCATGCATTAGGGGGGACAGCGTGCATTAGGGGGACAGCATGCATCAGGGGACACGGCATGCACTGGAGGGACACCATGCACCAGGGGACAGCATGCATTCTGGGGGGGTGGCATGCATCGGGGGACAGCGTGCACTGCAGTGACAGCATGCATTCAGGGGGGACAGCGTGCATTGGGGTGATGGCATGCATCTAGGGACAGCGTGCATTGGGGGGACAGCATGCATTGGGGGGTGGCATGCACTGCAGTGACAATATGCATTCGGGGGTGGCATGCATCAGTGGGGACAGCATGCATCAGGTGACAGCATGCATTGGGGGGACAGCATGCACTGGGGACAGCATGCATTGGGGACACAGCATGCATTGGGGACACAGCATGCATTGGGGACAGCATGCACTGGGGACAGCATGCATTGGGGACATGGCATGCATTGGGTGACAGCATGCACTGGGGGGACAGCATGCATCAGGGGATGGCATGCACTGGGGGACAGCATGCACTGGGGACAGCATGCATTGGGGACACAGCATGCATTGGGGACAGCATGCATCAGGGGATGGCATGCACTGGGGAGATGGCATGCATTGGGGACAGCATGCATTGGGGGACAGCATGCATTGGGGGACAGCATGCACTGGGGACAGCATGCACTGGGGACACAGCATGCATTGGGGGACAGCATGCATTGGGGGGTGGCATGCACTGCAGTGACAATATGCATTCGGGGGTGGCATGCATCAGTGGGGACAGCATGCATCAGGTGACAGCATGCATTGGGGACACAGCATGCATCAGGGGATGGCACGCATGGGGGGACAGCATGCATTGGGGGGACAGCATGCATTGGGTGACAGCATGCATCAGGGGGATGGCATGCATTGGGTGACAGCATGCACTGGGGGGACAGCATGCATTTGGGGACAGCATGCACTGGGGACAGCATGCATTGGGGACAGCATGCACTGCAGTGACAGCATGCGCCAGGGCCAGCGAGTGCCCGAGGGCCCAGCCCCCCAGGCACGCAGCCCCCCAGGCACGCAGCCCCCCCAGGCACGCAGCCCCCCGGCTCCGTGCGCAGTGGGGTGCAGGCTCTCACCCCCACCCCCGCCGTGACTCCCTCCGCCGCAGACCAGAGCTGAGCGCCGAGCCCCACCTGCCTTAACCCCCCCCGTGCCTCAGTTTCCCCCCCGAGAAAACAGCCCTGACGCCCCCTCCCCGGTCTGGGTGACCCTGCTTGGGCAGGGGGTTCGGCTGGGGGATCCCCAGGGGGTCCCTTCCAGCCCCCGCCATGCTGGGATTCGGGGATGCGGTGACATGGGGACCCCAGCCACCCACTCGCCCAGGCCCCTGGTTTGGCGCTGGGGCTGCTTCCAGGTGACAAGGGATGGAGGTGGCCCCAGGGATGGAGGTGGCCCCAGGGGCACCACGGGCTCTGCCGGGGGACGGAGGAGGGGCGCTGGCTTCCGGCCGCTGTTGGGACTCCCGAGAAATTCGGGGTGCAAGGAAGGGGATTCCGCACCCACCCGGCAAATCCGAATCCCACGGGATGCTCAAAAGCAGAGCGGGGTGGCAGCTGTAAAGCAGGGGTGCTCTGAGCCCAGACTTGGGGTGCTCTGAGACCTGACCTGGGGTGCTCTGAGCTCTGAACTGGGGTGCTCTGAGACCTGACCTGGGGTGCTCTCAGCCCTGAGCTGGGGTGCTCTGAGCCTGGACCTGGGGTGCTCTGAGCCCTGAGCTGGGGTGCTCTGAGCTCTGACCCTCAGGGTGCTCTGAGCCCGGACCTGGGGTGTTCTGAGCCCGGACCTGGGGTGCTCTGAGCTCTGACCCTCAGGGTGCTCTGAGCCTGGACCTGGGGTGCTCTGAGCCTGGACCTGGGGTGCTCTGAGCCCTGACCTGGGGTGCTCTGAGCTCTGACCCTCAGGGTGCTCTGAGCCTGGACCTGGGGTGCTCTGAGCCTGGACCTGGGGTGCTCTGAGCCCGGACCTGGAGTGCTCTGAGCCTGGACCTGGGGTGCTCTGAGCCCTGACCTGGGGTGCTCTGAGCTCTGACCCTCAGGGTGCTCTGAGCCTGGACCTGGGGTGCTCTGAGCCCTGACCCCAGTGGTGCTCTGAGACCTGACCTAGGGGTGCTCTCAGACCTGATCTGGGGTGCTCTGAGCCCTGACCTGGGGTGCTCTGAACCCTGACCCCACAGATGCTCTGAGCTCTGACCCCAAGGGTGCTCTCAGCCCTGACTTGGGGTGCTCTGAGCCTGGACCCCCATGGGTGCTCTGAGCCCTGACCCTCAGGGTGCTCTCAGACCTGACCTGGGGTACTCTGAGCCCTGACCCCACAGATGCTCTGAGCCCTGACCCCAAGGGTGCTCTGAGCCTGGACCTGGGGGTGATCTGAGCCCTGATCCCATGGATGCTCTGAGCCCTGACCCCAAGGGTGCTCTGAGTCCTGACTTGGGGGTGCTCTCAGACCTGACCTGGGGTGCTCTGAGACCTGTTCTGGGGTGCTCTGAGCTCTGACCCTCAGGGTGCTCTCAGACCTGATCTGGGGTGCTCTGAGCCCTGAGCTGGGGTGCTCTGAGCTCTGACCCTCAGGGTGCTCTGAGCCCGGACCTGGGGTGCTCTCAGCCCTGACCTGGGGTGTTCTGAGCCCGGACCTGGGGTGCTCTGAGCCTGGACCTGGGGTGCTCTGAGCCCGGACCTGGAGTGCTCTGAGCCTGGACCTGGGGTGCTCTCAGCCCTGACCTGGGGTGCTCTGAGCTCTGACCCTCAGGGTGCTCTGAGCCTGGACCTGGGGTGCTCTGAGCCCTGACCCCAGTGGTGCTCTGAGACCTGACCGAGGGGTGCTCTCAGACCTGATCTGGGGTGCTCTGAGCCCTGACCTGGGGTGCTCTGAACCCTGACCCCACAGATGCTCTGAGCTCTGACCCCAAGGGTGCTCTCAGCCCTGAGCTGGGGTGCTCTGAGCCTGGACCCCCATGGGTGCTCTGAGCCCTGACCCTCAGGGTGCTCTCAGACCTGACCTGGGGTACTCTGAGCCCTGACCCCACAGATGCTCTGAGCCCTGACCCCAGGGGTGCTCTGAGCCTGGACCTGGGGGTGATCTGAGCCCTGATCCCATGGATGCTCTGAGCCCTGACCCCAAGGGTGCTCTGAGCCCTGACCCTTAGGGTGCTCTCAGACCTGATCTGGGGGGCTCTGAGCCCTGACCTGGGGTGCTCTGAACCCTGACCCCACAGATGCTCTGAGCTCTGACCCCAAGGGTGCTCTCAGCCCTGACCCCAGGGGTGCTCTGAGCCCCGACCTGGGGTGCTCTGAGCCTGGACCTGGGGTGCTCTGAGTCCTGTCCTGGGGTGCTCTGGGCCCTGATCTGGGGTGCTCTGAGCCATGATCCCATGGGTGCTCTGAGACCTGATCCTAGGGATGCTCTGAGTCCTGACCTAGGGTGCTCTGAGCCCTGACCCGGGGGTGCTCTGAGCCCTGACCTAGGGTGCTCTGAGCCCTGACCCGGGGGTGCTCTGAGCATTATGTGGGTGTCCTCAGCACCCCACTGAAGCGACCCCAGTGTGGGTGCTTGTCACTGGTGGATCTCCCTGCGCCCACGCCCCCTCCTGACCCCACTGACCCCTCCCGGCACGGACAGGGCGATTCGGTGGGTTCACAGAGCGGCACCCACTGGGCACCAGCCCCATCCCCCTCCCTCCCTCCAGGGCCACGAGCACCCACTCCTCAGCCTCCATTTCCCCGACACGGACCCTTGTGGGACCCCTCGCACACCCCCATCCCTCTCACAGGTTCCCACCGGTGTCCCCAGGATTTTCCCCCTCTCCATGGGCACCAGCACCCACCGTCACCCTCTCGCCCGGCACCTGCCTCGCTCCCATTCCCCCTCGTTACCCCTCTTTCGTTAACGACGCGCTCCCGCGCTGATTGAACCCGGGATTAATTATCCCCGTGGGAATGAGCGGGAGGGGAAGCGGAGCAGGGGCTGATGCCGGGATGGGGATGGGGGGCGAGCGGCATCTCCCTGGACCACCCACGAGCATCCCACCCATGAGAAACCCACCCACGAGCATCCCACCCATGAGCAGCCCACCCATGAGCATCCCACCCACGAGCAGCCCACCCCTGAGCATCCCACCCATAAGTATCCCACTCACGAGCAGCCCACCCATGAGCATCCCACCCACGAGCATCCCACCACGTGCATCCCACCCATGAGCATCCCACTCACGAGCAGCCCACCCACGAGCATCCCACCCATGAGAAACCCACCCATGAGCATCCCACCCACGAGCAGCCCACCCACGAACATCCCACCCATGAGAAACCCACCCACGAGCATCCCACCCACGAGCATCCCACCCATGAGCATCCCACCCATGAGCATCCCACCCACGAGCACCCCACCCACGAGCATCCCACCCAGGTGCATCCCACCCACGAGCATCCCACCCACGAGCACCCCACCCATGAGCATCCCACCCACGAGCATCCCACCCATGAGCAGCCCACCCATGAGCATCCCACCCACGAGCAGCCCACCCGTGAGCATCCCACCCATAAGTATCCCACCCATGAGCATCCCACCCATGAGCATCCCACCCACGAGCACCCCACCCACGAGCATCCCACCCAGGTGCATCCCACCCACGAGCATCCCACCCACGAGCACCCCACCCATGAGCATCCCACCCACGAGCATCCCACCCATGAGCAGCCCACCCATGAGCATCCCACCCACGAGCAGCCCACCCGTGAGCATCCCACCCATAAGTATCCCACCCATGAGCAGCCCACCCATGAGCATCCCACTCATGAGCAGCCCACTCACGAGCAGCCCACCCACGAGCAGCCCACCCATGAGCATCCCACCCACGAGCATCCCACCCACGAGCAGCCCACCCACGAGCATCCCACCCACGAGCAGCCCACCCATAAGCATCCCACCCATGAGCATCCCACCCACGAGCATCCCACCATGTGCATCCCACCCATGAGCATCCCACTCACGAGCATCCCACCCACGAGCATCCCACCCATAAGCAGCCCACCCACGAGCATCCCACCCATGAGAAACCCACCCATGAGCATCCCACCCATGAGCATCCCACCCACGAGCATCCCACCCATGAGCATCCCACTCACGAGCATCCCACCTATAAGCAGCCCACCCACGAGCATCCCACCCATGAGCATCCCACCCATAAGCATCCCACCCACGAGCATCCCACCCACAAGCAGCCCACCCATAAGCATCCCACCCACGAGCAGCCCACCCACGAGCAGCCCACCCACGTGCATCCCACCCATAAGCATCCCACCCACGAGCAGCCCACCCACGAGCAGCCCACCCACGAGCATCCCACGCACGAGCATCCCACCCATGAGTAGCCCACCCATGAGCATCCCACCCACGAGCAGCCCACCCGTGAGCATCCCACCCATAAGTATCCCACTCATGAGCAGCCCACCCACGAGCATCCCACCCACGAGCATCCCACCCACGAGCATCCCACCCATAAGCAGCCCACCCACGAGCATCCCACCCATGAGAAACCCACCCATGAGCATCCCACCCACGAGCATCCCACCCACGAGCATCCCACCCATGAGCATCCCACCCACAAGCATCCCACCCATAAGCATCCCACCCATGAGCATCCCACCCACGAGCATCCCACCCATGAGCATCCCACCCACAAGCATCCCACCCATAAGCATCCCACCCATAAGCATCCCACCCATGAGCATCCCACCCACGAGCATCCCACCCACGAGCATCCCACCCATGAGCATCCCACCCACGAGCAGCCCACCCGTGAGCATCCCACCCACGAGCATCCCACCCATGAGCATCCCACCCACGAGCATCCCACCCATGAGAAACCCACCCATGAGCATCCCACCCACGAGCATCCCACCCACGAGCATCCCACCCATAAGCATCCCACCCATGAGCATCCCACCCACGAGCATCCCACCCATGAGCAGCCCACCCATAAGCATCCCACCCATGAGCAGCCCACTCACGAGCAGCCCACCCATGAGCAGCCCACCCATGAGCATCCCACCCACGAGCAGCCCACCCGTGAGCATCCCACCCATAAGTATCCCACTCATGAGCAGCCCACCCATAAGCATCCCACTCATGAGCATCCCACCCATGAGCATCCCACCCACGAGCATCCCACCCACGAGCAGCCCACCCATGAGAAACCCACCCATGAGCATCCCACCCACGAGCATCCCACCCATGAGAAACCCACCCATGAGCATCCCACCCACGAGCATCCCACCCACGAGCATCCCACCCATAAGCATCCCACCCATGAGCATCCCACCCACGAGCATCCCACCCACGAGCAGCCCACCCGTGAGCATCCCACCCATAAGTATCCCACTCACGAGCAGCCCACCCACGAGCATCCCACCCTTGAGCATCCCACCCATAAGCATCCCACCCATGAGCATCCCACCCATAAGCATCCCACCCACGAGCATCCCACCCACGAGCATCCCACCCATGAGCATCCCACCCACGAGCATCCTACCCATGAGCAGCCCACCCATGAGCATCCCACCCATGAGCATCCCACCCACGAGCACCCCACCCATGAGCATCCCACCCACGAGCATCCCACCCATGAGCATCCCACTCATGAGCAGCCCACCCATGAGCATCCTACCCATGAGCAGCCCACCCATGAGCATCCCACCCACGAGCAGCCCACCCACGAGCGTCCCACCCATGAGCATCCCACCCATGAGCATCCCACCCACGAGCATCCCACCCATGAGCATCCCACCCACGAGCACCCCACCCACGAGCATCGCCCCGAGGGGGGCCGGGGGGCCACGCTCCCTCGGGAACGTGTCGCGGGGGATCCAATCCTTCGGGAACCGCACGTGGCACCCATGGTGGGTGGGGGGTGACGGCGGGGGGCCGGCCTGTGCCCCGCAAGGGTTAACGCCGGGTGCGGCGCGGGGGGGTCGGAGCTAAAAATACTCCCTGGCTCTAATGAGTCACTCCCCGTCGGTAATTTATTGCTCGTTACATAATTGCTTTCATTTCCAGCGCGAGAAAAATGGCCGTTTGCGCTTTTTTCCCTTTATTTTTAATTTTGTTCTAAATGAAAAGGGCGCTTAGCGAACCCCCCGCGTTCCAAGGGCAAGGGCCCGCGCGCCGCCCCGGCTCCCTGACCCCCCCTCCGGCTCCCCGGAGCGTGGGGGGTCCCGGGGGGTGGCCCGGGGGGGTGGGGGGCTCTGGGGGGCAGGGAGGGGTCACTACCCCAGTGCTGTGTCCCAGTGAGCCCAGGACAGTGCCCCAGAAATCCCAGTGCCGTGTCCCAGTAAGCCCAGGACAGTGCCCCAGAAATCCCAGTGCTGTGTCCCAGTAAGCCCAGGACAGTGCCCCAGCAAGCCCAGTGCTGTGTCCCAGTAAGCCCAGTGCTGTGTCCCAGCAAGCCCAGTGCTGTGTCCCAGTGAGCCCAGGACAGTGCCCCAGATATCCCAGTGCTTGCCCCAGTAAACCCAGTGCTGCGTCCCAGCAAGCCCAGTACAGTGTCCCAGCAAACTCCGTGCTGTGTCCCAGTAAACCCAGTGCTGTGTCCCACCAAGCCTAGTACAGTGCCCCAGCAAGCCCAGTGCCGTGTCCCAGCAAACTCAGTGCTGTGTCCGAACAAGCCTCGTGCTGCGTCCCAGCAAGACCAGTATAGCGCCCCAGTAAACCCAGTGCTGCGTCCCAGCAAGACCAGTATAGCGCCCCAGTAAACCCAGTGCTGTGTCCCAGTAAGCCCAGTACAGTGCCCCAGCAAACTCAGTGCTGTACCCCAGTAAACCCAGTGCTGTGCCCCAGAAATCTCAGTGCTGTGTCCCACCAAGCCCAGGACAGTGCCCCAGCAAGCCCAGTGCTGTGTCCCAGTAAGCCCAGTACAGTGTCCCAGCAAACTCAGTGCTGTGTCCCAGTAAACCCAGTGCTGTGTCCCAGAAATCCCAGTGCTGTGTCCCACCAAGCCCAGGACAGTGCCCCAGCAAGCCCAGTGCTGTGTCCCAGTAAACCCAGTGCTGTGTCCCAGAAATCCCAGTGCTGTGTCCCACCAAGCCCAGGACAGTGCCCCAGCAAATCCAGTGCTGTGTCCCAGTAAACCCAGTGCTGTGCCCCAGCAAACCCAGTGCCGTGTCCTAACAAGCCTCGTGCTGCATCCCAGCAAGACCAGTGCCGTGACCCAGTAAGCCCAGTACAGTGCCCCAGCAAACTCAGTGCTGTGTCCCAGTAAACCCAGTGCTGTGCCCCAGAAATCCCAGTGCTGTGTCCCACCAAGCCCAGTACAGTGCCTCAGTGGTGTACCACAGTAAACCCAGTGCTGTGTCCCACCAAGTCCAGTACAGTGCCCCAGCAAGCCCAGTGCTGTGTCCCAGCAAACCCAGTACAGCGCCCCAGCAAGCCCAGTGCCATGCCCCAGTCAACCCAGTGCCGTGTCCCAGCAAGCCCAGTACAGTGCCCCAGCAAACTCAGTGCTTGCCCCAGTAAAGCCAGTGCTGTGCCCCAGAAATCCCAGTGCTGCGTCCCAGCAAACCCAGTGCTGCATCCCAGAAAGCCCAGTGTTGTGTCCCACCAAGCCCAGTACAGTGCCCCAGCAAGACCAGTACAGTGCCTCAGCAAACTCCGTGCTGTGTCCCAGTAAACCCAGTGCTGTGTCCCAGAAATCCCAGTGCTGTGTCCCACCAAGCCTAGTACAGTACCCCAGCAAGCCCAGTGCCGTGTCCCAGCAAGCCCAGTTCTGTGCCCCACCAAGCCCAGTACAGTGCCCCACCAAGCCCAGTACAGTGCCCCACCAAGCCCAGTACAGTGCCCCAGCAAACTCAGTGCTGTGCCCCAGTAAACCCAGTGCTGTGTCCCAGCAAGCCCAGTGCCATGTCCCAGCAAGCCCAGTACAGTGTCCCAGCAAACCCAGTGCACTGCCCCAGCAAACCCAGTGCCGTGTCCTAACAAGCCTAGTGCTACATCCCAGCAAGACCAATATTGTTCCCCAGCAAGCCCAGTACAGTGCCCCAGCAAGCCCAGTGCTGTGTCCTAACAAGCCTCGTGCTGCGTCCCAGCAAGACCAATGCCGTGTCCCAGTAAGCCCAGTACAGTGCCCCAGCAAGCCCAGTGCTGTGTCCCAGTGAGCCCAGGACAGTGCCCCAGAAATCCCAGTGCTGTGTCCCAGTAAGCCCAGGACAGTGCCCCAGCAAGCCCAGTGCTGTGTCTCAGTAAGCCCAGTGCTGTGTCCCAGCAAGCCCAGTGCTGTGTCCCAGTGAGCCCAGGACAGTGCCCCAGAAATCCCAGTGCTTGCCCCAGTAAACCCAGTGCTGCGTCCCAGCAAGCCCAGTACAGTGTCCCAGCAAACTCCGTGCTGTGTCCCAGTAAACCCAGTGCTGTGTCCCACCAAGCCTAGTACAGTGCCCCAGCAAGCCCAGTGCCGTGTCCCAGCAAACTCAGTGCTATACCCCAGTAAACCCAGTGCTGTGTCCGAACAAGCCTCGTGCTGCGTCCCAGCAAGACCAGTATAGCGCCCCAGTAAACCCAGTGCTGTGTCCCAGTAAGCCCAGTACAGTGCCCCAGCAAACTCAGTGCTGTACCCCAGTAAACCCAGTGCTGTGCCCCAGAAATCCCAGTGCTGTGTCCCACCAAGCCCAGGACAGTGCCCCAGCAAGCCCAGTGCTGTGTCCCAGTAAACCCAGTGCTGCGTCCCAGCAAGCCCAGTGCTGTGTCCCAGTAAGCCCAGTACAGTGTCCCAGCAAACTCAGTGCTGTGTCCCAGTAAACCCAGTGCTGTGTCCCAGAAATCCCAGTGCTGTGTCCCACCAAGCCCAGGACAGTGCCCCAGCAAGCCCAGTGCTGTGTCCCAGTAAACCCAGTGCTGTGTCCCAGAAATCCCAGTGCTGTGTCCCACCAAGCCCAGGACAGTGCCCCAGCAAATCCAGTGCTGTGTCCCAGTAAACCCAGTGCTGTGCCCCAGCAAACCCAGTGCCGTGTCCTAACAAGCCTCGTGCTGCATCCCAGCAAGACCAGTGCCGTGACCCAGTAAGCCCAGTACAGTGCCCCAGCAAACTCAGTGCTGTGTCCCAGTAAACCCAGTGCTGTGCCCCAGAAATCCCAGTGCTGTGTCCCACCAAGCCCAGTACAGTGCCTCAGTGGTGTACCACAGTAAACCCAGTGCTGTGTCCCACCAAGTCCAGTACAGTGCCCCAGCAAGCCCAGTGCTGTGTCCCAGCAAACCCAGTACAGCGCCCCAGCAAGCCCAGTGCCATGCCCCAGTCAACCCAGTGCCGTGTCCCAGCAAGCCCAGTACAGTGCCCCAGCAAACTCAGTGCTTGCCCCAGTAAAGCCAGTGCTGTGCCCCAGAAATCCCAGTGCTGCGTCCCAGCAAACCCAGTGCTGCATCCCAGAAAGCCCAGTGTTGTGTCCCACCAAGCCCAGTACAGTGCCCCAGCAAGACCAGTACAGTGCCTCAGCAAACCCAGTGCCGTGTCCTAACAAGCCTCGTGCTGCGTCCCAGCAAGACCGGTGCCGTGTCCCAGTAAGCCCAGTACAGTGCCCCAGCAAACTCCGTGCTGTGTCCCAGTAAACCCAGTGCTGTGTCCCAGAAATCCCAGTGCTGTGTCCCACCAAGCCTAGTACAGTACCCCAGCAAGCCCAGTGCCGTGTCCCAGCAAGCCCAGTTCTGTGCCCCACCAAGCCCAGTACAGTGCCCCACCAAGCCCAGTACAGTGCCCCAGCAAACTCAGTGCTGTGCCCCAGTAAACCCAGTGCTGTGTCCCAGCAAGCCCAGTGCCATGTCCCAGCAAGCCCAGTGCCATGCCCCAGCAAGCCCAGTACAGTGTCCCAGCAAACCCAGTGCACTGCCCCAGCAAACCCAGTGCCGTGTCCTAACAAGCCTAGTGCTACATCCCAGCAAGACCAGTATTGTTCCCCAGCAAGCCCAGTATGGTGACCCAGCAAACCCAGTGCCGTGTCCCAGCAAGCCCAGTGCCGTGTCCTAACAAACCCAGTGCCATACCCTAGCAACCCCAGCACTGCATCCCAGCAAGCCCAACTCTACCTCCCAGTAAGCCCAGCACTGCATCCCACCAAGCCCAGTATGGTGCCCCAGACACCCCAGTCTCACGTCCCAGTAAACCCAGTGCTGTGTCCCAGAAATCCCAGTGCTGCATCCCAGCAAGCCCAGTACCGATGCCCAGCAAGCCCAGTGCTGTGCCCCAGCAAGCCCAGTGCCATACCCTAGCAAGCCCAGCACTGCATCCTAGTAAGCCCAGTACCACGTCCCACCAAGCCCAGTATGGTGCCCCAGAAACTCCAGTCTCACATCCCAGCAAACCCAACGCTGTGTCCCAGAAATCCCAGTACAGTGCCCCAGCAAGCCCAGTGCTGTGCCCCAGCAAGCCCAGTGCCATACCCTAGCAACCCCAGCACTACATCCCAGTAAGCCCAGCACTGCATCCCAGTAAGCCCAGCATTGTGTCCCAGAAATTCCAGTATGGTGGCCCAGACACCCCAGTCTCACGTCCCAGCAATCCCAGTGCTGTGTCCCAGCAAGCCACTGGGAAACCACAGGGAAGGGGACCCAGCCGCCCTCAGCGCTGGGGAGCAATGGGGGGGCTCCAGCTCTGGCTCCCATGGGCTGGGGGGGTTCTACCGGCCGGGGGGTGGGAACCCCCCGCTCCCCTACCCCAGCCAGCTCCCTGCCACCGAGGCGGGGCGCGAGGGAAGTCTCGGAGCTGCAGACGAGGAATTAACTCCGCCAAATGTTTTATTTGGGTAGAAACGCAATTATGCTAATTAAAGCATAACTCTAATTACAGCACTTAGTGGCCCGTGAGCGCACCAGTGACACGGGAGGAGCTGGAAACCCGGAGGGTGACTCCGGCGAGGTCCTCGACGGGGCCAGCGCCCGCGTCCCTGAGGGAGGTGACAACGGTGACCTCAAGCTCCGGCTCCGGGAGGGAGAAATAAATTGGAAGAAGAGGGACCCGATGGCCGGGGCCGTGGGCTGGTTGGGGACGGATCGCTGGGTCTCCAGGAAAAGGCGAGGATAAATAAATCAATCATTCCGTCTGAAGATGAGGAAGAACTTCTTCCCTCGGAGGGTGATGGAGCCCTGGCCCAGGCTGCCCAGGGAGGTTTTGGAGTCTCCTTCTCTGGAGATATTCAAGACCCACCTGGACAAGGTCCTCTACAGCCTACTGTAGGTGACCCTGCTTCGGCAGGGGGGTTGGACTGGGTGACCCACAGAGGTCCCTTCCAACCCCTACCATTCTGTGATTCTGTGAAATCCCTCGGAGGGACGAGGACCGCGGCGGGGACACGGCGTGGGGACACAGCGTGGGGACACAGCGTGGGGACACGGGGAGAGCCTGGGGCGGGGGGAGCAGCAACGCTGGGGTGTCTCGGAGCGGGATGGGTGTTCCCCGCAACCCCCCGGAGACCTCCACCCTCCAGCAGCCAAGCGCAGGCGGAGGCAGCCATCTTCCTCATCTTCCTCACCCTCAAGCAGCGACGGAAAACCGTCAGCTTCCGAAGGCGACGGATTTCACCGCTCGCATCCGAGCGACGCGGCGCGGGGTTGAGCGTCGCCGGGGCACCCTTGGGCAGGGCTGAGCTCCCCGTGTTTAATTAAGAAGGCTGTGCTGCCATTCAGCGTGACCTGGATAGGCTGGAGAGCTGGGCACAGAGGAACCTGATGAGGTTCAACAAGGGCAAGGGCAGGGTCCTGCACCTGGGGAGGAACAACCTCATGCACCAGTACAGGCTGGGGCTGACCTGCTGGAGAGCAGCTCTGCGGAGAGGGACCTGGGTGTGCTGGTGGACGACAGGGTGACCATGAGCCAGCAGCGTGCCCTGGCTGCCAAGAAGGCCAATGGGATCCTGGGGTGCATCAAGAAGAGTGTGGCCAGCAGGACGAGGGAGGTTCTCCTTCCCCTCTACACTGCCCTGGTGAGGCCTCATCTGGAGTACTGTGTCCAGTTCTGGGCTCCCCAGTTCAAGAAGGATGAAGAGCTTCTGGAGAGAGTCCAGCGGAGGGCTGCGAGGATGAGGAGGGGACTGGAGCATCTCCCCTACGAGGAGAGGCTGAGGGAGCTGGGCTTGTTCAGCCTGGAGAAGAGAAGGCTGCGAGGGGACCTTATAAATGCTTACAAATATCTGCAGGGTGGGTGTCAGGAGGATGGGGCCAAGCTCTTTCCAGTGGTGCCCAGCGACAGGACAAGGGGCAATGGGCACAAACTGAGGCACAGGAAGTTCCGTCTGAACATGAGGAAGAACTTCTTCCCTCTGAGGGTGACGGAGCCCTGGCCCAGGCTGCCCAGGGAGGCTGTGGAGTCTCCTTCTCTGGAGATATTCCAGCCCCGCCTGGACAAGGTCCTGTGCAGCCTGCTGTAGGTGACCCTGCTTCGGCAGGAGGGTTGGACTAGATGACCCACAGAGGTCCCTTCCAACCCCTACCATTCTGTGATTCTGTGAATTGCGAGCCGTAATTAGAGGCCCGCGCGTTAACGGGCAGGTGGCGGGCGGCGAGGCGGCAGCTGGGAGGGCAGGGGAGCGGCGGAGGCCGAAGCTCTGGCCGGGTGGGACGTGTTTGCTCGGCAAACGCGTGGAGCCCCGCGTGACTGCGATAAGGGACGGGCTGTGTTTGCACGGCAAACGCGCTGCGCCGGGCGCCGCGTGGCCCTCGCGCCGCGGGTCCCCGCAAGGGCGGACGACGTCGAGGAGCCGCAGGAATGCGGCACAGCCCCGGGAGGAGGGGGTGGAAAGACCGGCAGCGCCGCAGGCTGCAAATCCCCGTCGCATGGCAGCCCTGCGAGCCTGCAAATCCGCATCCCCGCTGCATGGCAGCCCTGTGAGCCTGCAAATGTGCAGCCCTGCTGCATGGCAGCCCTGCGAGCCTGCAAATCTGCATCCCTCTTGCATGGAAACCCTGCACACCTGCAAATCTGCATCCCTGTCGCATGGCAGCCCTGCAATCCGGCAAATCCGCATCCCTGCTGCATGGCAGCCCTGTGAGCCTGCAAATGTGCAGCCCTGCTGCATGGCAGCCCTGCGAGCCCTCAAATCCCCGTCGCATGGCAGCCCTGCAAGCCGGAAAATCCGCATCCCTGCTGCATGGCAGCCCTGCAAGCCTGCAAATCCGCATCCCTCTTGCATGGAAACCCTGCACACCTGCAAATCCGCATCCCTGTCGCATGGCAGCCCTGCAAGACTACAAATCCCTGTCGCATGGCAGCCCTGCGAGCCTGCAAATCCCCATCGCATGGCAGCCCTGCAAGCCGGAAAATCCGCATCCCTGTTGCATGGCATCCCTGCAAGCCCTCAAATCCCCGTCGCATGGCAGCCCTGCAAGCCGGAAAATCCGCATCCCTGCTGCATGGCAGCCCTGCAAGCCCTCAAATCCCCGTCGCATGGCAGCCCTGCAAGCCCGAAAATCTGCATCCTTGTTGCATGGCAGCCCCACAAGCCTGCAAACCCATATCCCTCTTGCATGGAAACCCTGCACACCTGCAAATCCGCATCCCTGTCGCATGGCAGCACTGCGAGCCGGCAAATCCCCGTCGCATGGCAGCCCTGCAAGCCGGCAAATCTGCATCCCCGCTGCATGGCATCCCCACGAACCTGTAAATCCCCATCCTTGTTGCATGGCAGCCCCACAAGCCTGCAAATCTGCATCCCTCTTGCATGGCAGCCCTGCGAGCCCTCAAATCCCCATCGCATGGCAGCCCTGTGAGCCTGCAAATCCGCATCCTTGTTGCATGGCAGCCCCACAAGCCTGCAAATCTCCATTGCATGGCAGCCCTGCGAGCTTGCAAATCCGCATCCTTGTTGCATGGCAGCCCCACAAGCCTGCAAATCTGCATCACTCTTGCAAGGAAACCCTGCACACCTGCAAATCCGCATCCCTGTCGCATGGCAGCACTGCGAGCCCTCAAATCCCCGTCACATGGCAGCCCTGCAAGCTGGCAAATCCGCATCCCTGCTGCATGGCATCCCCACGAGCCTGTAAATCTGCATCCTTGTTGCATGGCAGCCCCACAAGCCTGCAAATCTGCATCCCTCTTGCAAGGAAGCCCTGCAAGACTACAAATCCCTGTCGCATGGGAGCCCTGCGAGCCTGCAAATCCCCGTCGCATGGCAGCCCTGCGAGCCTGCAAATCCGCAGCCCTGCTGCATGGCAGCCCTGCGAGCCCTCAAATCCCCGTCGCATGGCAGCCCTGCAAGCCTGCAAATCCGCATCCTTGTTGCATGGCAGCCCCACAAGCCTGCAAATCTCCATTGCATGACAGCCCTGCGAGCTTGCAAATCCCCATCCTTGTTGCATGGAAGCCCCACAAGCCTGTAAATCTGCATCACTCTTGCAGGGAAACCCTGCAAGACTGCAAATCCCCATTCCAGGGCAGCCCCACAAACCTGCAAATGCCCATCCTTGTTGCATGGCACCCACATGCGCCTGCAAATCCCCGTTGCACAGCATCCTTGCAAGCCTGCAAATCCGCATCCCCATTGCACGGTAGCCCTGCAAGCCTGCAAATCCCTGTTGCATGGCAGCCCTGCAAGCCCTCAAATCCTCATCCTTGTTGCATGGCAGCCCCACAAGCCTGCAAATCTCCATTGCATGACAGCCCTGCGAGCTTGCAAATCCCCATCCTTGTTGCATGGAAGCCCCACAAGCCTGTAAATCTGCATCACTCTTGCAGGGAAACCCTGCAAGACTGCAAATCCCCATTCCAGGGCAGCCCCACAAACCTGCAAATGCCCATCCTTGTTGCATGGCACCCACATGCGCCTGCAAATCCCCGTTGCACAGCATCCTTGCAAGCCTGCAAATCCGCATCCCCATTGCACGGTAGCCCTGCAAGCCTGCAAATCCCTGTTGCATGGCAGCCCTGCAAGCCCTCAAATCCTCATCCTTGTTGCATGGCAGCCTTGCACGCCTGCAAACCTCCATCCCTCCTGCACGGAAGCCCTGCAAGCCTGCATCCCTGGTCGCATGGCAGCCTTGCACTCCTCAAATCCCCATCCCCGTCGCATGGCAGCCCTGCAAGCCCTCAAATCCCCGTTCCATAGGGAGGAGAGGAAAGCCAGAGTGCCACCACCTTGGGGACCCTTAGGCGAGGCCACCGGCACCCCGAGGGAGCCGAGCCCTCGCCGCAGCCCCAGCACCCAACCAGGCAGGAGCAGCGCCGAGGCGGCAAGGCCGGGGTGGGGGAAGGAACCACGCGGTTACCCCGAATCTCCGGGGAGTTGTCCTCGGCTAAAGGCAGCCGCACGGACTCTGCCAACTCATCCTGCAATTAGTAGGTTTAGCTGATAACCGGGTTAAAAAAAAAACAGCAGCCGGAGGTGGTGTTCGAGCGCGTGTTCCTTATCTTCTTGGCGCTGTTTGCGGTTTTTGCCCTTTCCTGGATTTTTTCCCTTTCCTGGATTTTTTTACCTTTCCTGAATTTTTTTTCCTTTTCCTGGATTTTTTTCCCTTCCCCAGCCTTTTTTCCCATTCCTGAATTTTTTTTCCTTTTCCTGGATTTTTTTCCCTTCCCCGGCCTTTCTTCCCTTCCTTGAATTTTTTTTCCTTTTCCTGGATTTTTTTCCCTTCCCCAGCCTTTCTTCCCATTCCTGAATTTTTTTTCCCTTTCCTGGATTTTTTTCCCTTCCCCAGCCTTTTCTCCCATTCCTGAATTTTTTTTCCTTTTCCTGGATTTTTTTCCCTTCCCCAGCCTTTTTTCCCATTCCTGAATTTTTTTTCCTTTTCCTGGATTTTTTTTTTTCCCCTTCCCCGGCCTTTTTTCCCTTTCCTGGATTTTTTTCCCTTCCCCAGCCTTTCTTTCCTTCCCTGATGTTTTTTTTTCCTTTTCCTGGATACTTTTCCCTTCCCTGGCCTTTTTTCCCTTTCCTGGATTTTTTTCCCCTTCCTGGATTTTTTTCCCCCTTCCTGGATTTTTTTCCCTTCCCCAGCCTTTCTTCCCTTTCCTGATTTTTTTTCCCTTCCCCGGCCTTTCTTCCTTCCCTGAATTTCTTTTCCTTTTCCTGGATGCTTTTCCCTTCCCCGGCCTTTCTTCCCTTTCCTGAATTTTGTTTCCTTTTCCTGGATTATTTTCCCTTCCCCAGCCTTTCTTCCCTTTCCTGGATTTTTTTTCCTTTTCCTGGATTTCTTTCCCTTCCCTGGCCTTTCTTCCCTTTCCTGAATTTTTTTCCCTTTCCTGGATTTTTTTTCCCGTTCCTGGATTTTTTTCCCTTTCCTGGATTTTTTTCCCTTTCCCGGCCTGTTTACCCTTTCCTGGATTTTTTTCCCTTCCCCAGCCTTTCTTCCCTTTCCTGATTTTTTTTCCCTTCCCCGGCCTTTCTTCCTTCCCTGAATTTCTTTTCCTTTTCCTGGATTTTTTTCCCTTCCCCAGCCTTTTTTCCCTTTCCTGGATTTCTTTCCTTTTCCTGCATTTTTTTCCCCTTCCTGGATTTTTTTCCCTTCCCCAGCCTTTCTTCCCTTTCCTGGATTTTTTTTCCCGTTCCTGGATTTTTTTCCCTTTCCTGGATGTTTTTCCCTTCCCTGGGCTGTTTTCCCTTCCCCAACCCCCCTCCCCATCCTGCCCACCCCAGCCCATCCCAGCCCCACTGCTCATCCCAGCCCAGCACCAGACCAGGCTGAAGCCCACATTCAGGGTCTGGGGTCCCTCCCCATCCGCTGCCACCAACAAAATCCCATGGGAACAGAGCAGGACCCCAACATCCCACCTCTGCCACCCATGCCCCATCCTTCCCTCTGGAGCAGGGATCCTCTCCCAGGCTGCACGAGCAAGCCCTGGGGTCTGGACCATCAGGGGATGGGAGGGAAAGGAGACGGCTGAAAGATGCTCATGGGGAGAGGGATGGGGACAGCAGCGGGGACACGGGTGCCAGGGCTGCCCCGGGCATCAGCGGAGGGATGGGGCTGGTGGAGAGATGCAGGGGCACATTAGCCCCCCGGGATGGGGGCAGCTGCGATGCCCGGGGGGGGTTGACAGCGCGTCATGGTCCTTAATCCAGCGATGAAGGGGTTCCTACGTTTGACCAAGCCTCCTATGCAAGGAGTTGATGCTCTCCCCCATCTCTCTCTCCCCCGGTCTCTCTCGGGGGTGACGGGGACGTGGTGGCGAGGGAGAGACCCCTCCTTCGGTGGGGCACTGGTAGCCATCCCCAGCCCCACTGCTGTCCCTTGCAGGGGGGACACGGGTCCTTCCACGCCGGGAAGGTGGGCAGCTCGGCACGGGGACCCCTCATCCTTCGGCGATGGGGGCTGGGGGAAGGAGGGGAGCGGGGTGCAGGGCCAGGGTCCGGCACAGCCTCTCCGCACGCTTGGATCGAACGCGGGGTTCACTCCCCATCCCACTGCCAGCTCCCGTGCACAAGCCACGCACAAGCACGTCTGACTCCTCATCCTCGCCGAGCTGCCGGCTCGCCAGCCCACGGACCTGCTGTCCCAGCTCCCTGCCAGCGCGGCGGTGGAAGGAGATGGCGGGGGGGGGCTCCCCAGCAGCACCACGGACCCCTGCCAACCCCCCACCTCCGCAGAGCCCCTCCATCCTCACCAAAACCAGGGGAAACAAGGGGAACCAGCACCCAAAGGGCACCCCAGTGCCCTCGTGCTTATGGCGGGGGATGCTCGACCCTCAGCAGCCGGGCTGGGGTTTCCACGCCGACCCCCAGCATCCCCCTTGCACAATCCCCCGCTCGTGGTTTCCTTTCGATGGGTGACTGAGGCAAGAAGTCCAAGAAGAAGAAGCCCAAACGCTTCGTCCCGGGGGGTACGGCACGGCGGCAGCGCCCACGGCGCGGGCAAGCGATAGCGGGCTCGGCAGAAAGCCCGTAATTAACACATCGCGGCGCTTCGCTGGAGGAGCCCAAGCCTCGCTGCGGGGAATTGGGGGAAATAAAAGAGGAGAAATTTAATTAACAAAGGTCACGACGCTGCTGGCTCATGGCGCGCAGCTGCGGTGCTGAGCCTGCCCCGGCCTTCTCCCGCCGAGGGACCCCCGGGACCCCTCGCAGCCGAGGGATCTGACGGCAGTGCCGGCGGATGCAGGCGTGGGTTGCAGCATCCAGGAGCATCCACGAGCGAACAGAGTACGCCCAGGAGCCCGTCACCCCGGCGTCTGACACCGGGCCGGCCCCACTGCCAGCCTTTGGTCTCGCTACGAGTCCTAAAACCATGATGTCTGAGACTTCGAGCGCCCTAACCCTGACCCTGACCCTAATCCTAACTCCAGACCTAACCCTAATCCCAATCCTAAACCCAGACCTAATCCTAACCCTATACCCAGCCCAAACCATAACTCTAAACCTGACGCTAACCTTAAACATAATCATAGATCTAACTCAAACCCTAGCCCGAACCCTAACCCCAGCCCAAACCCCAATCCTAATCCTAATCCAAGCCCCAGCACTAACCCTAACCCTACCCCTAATCCTAACACTAGCCCTAACCCTAACTCTAAACCTGACCCTAACATTAAACCTAACTATAGATCTATCTCCAACTCTAACCATAAAAATAACTCTAACCTGAGCCCTAACCCTAATCCTAATCCTACTCCTAATCCTAATCCTAATCCTAGACCTAACCCTAAACCTAACCCAAACCCTAACCTTAAACCTAACCATAGCTCTAACCCAAACCCTAGCCCGAAACCTAACTCAAACTCCACCCCAGCCCTAATCCTAATCCTAACCCTAGCCCTAGCCCTAACCCTAACCCTAACACGAGCCCTAACCCTAATCCTAGCCTCAGCTCTAACCCTAATCCTAGCCCTAACTCCAGCCCTAACCTTAAACCTAACCATAGCTCTAATCCTAACCAAAACCCTAATCAAAACCAAAACTCTAAGCTTAGCCACAGTTCTAATCCCAGCCCTAAATCTAACCCTAATCCTAGGCTTAACCCTAACCTTAATCCTAGACCTAGCCCAACCCTAAATCTAAACCTGACTTTAGCCATAGCCTTAACCCTAACCTTAGACTCAGCCCTAACCCAGCTCTAATCACAGCCCGAGCCCTAAACCAGACCTTAAATTTAGCCCTGGCCTTAGCCCTAAATCTAAATTTAGCCCTAGCCCTAATCCTACCCTGAGCCCCAACCGTAGCCACACTTTTGCCAATATCCAGTCTGAACCTGCCCTGACGCAGCTTGAGGCCATAAAGTGTTGGCTCATGCCTTGACCAGAGCTGGGCACGGCTCTGCCCGCTGCCCTGAGCAGCTCGCCGGGTAGTGGTCACCCGAATCGGATGCCCAGACTGATCCGTACCCCCGCCAGCTCCACTTCTTGCCCCACTATAGAATCATAGAATCACTGGATCATCAAGGTTGGAGAAGACCTCTGAGATCACCAAGTCCAACCACCAACCCAACCCCACCATGCCTGCTCAACCATGTCCCCAAGGGCCACATCCACACGGTTTTGGAACCCCTCCAGGGATGGGGACTCCCCCACTGCCCTGGGCAGCCTGGGCCAAGGCCTGACCACTCTTCAAGTGAAGAAATTTTTCCCAGTCTCCAATCTGAACCTCCCCTGACACAACTTGAGGCCATCCTCTGCTCCATGAGAGGCTGGGACAACTCCGTTTGCACTGAGGGCCATTCAAATTGCCCTGTCCCACATGACAACAGCCCAGGGCTGGTACCCATCTCTCAGAATCATGGAATCATGAAGGTTGGAGAAGACCTCTGAGATCACCAAGTCCAGCCGCCAACCCAACCCCACCATGCCTGCTCAACCATGTCCCCAAGGGCCACATCCACACGGTTTTGGAACCCCTTCAGGGATGGGGACTCCCCCACTGCCCTGGGCAGCCTGGTCCAAGGCCTGACCACTCTTCAAGCGAAGAAATTTTTCCCAATATCCAATCTGAACCTCCCCTGATGCAACTTGAGGCCACTTCAAGGCTGCACGGGTTCCACCTGCTTTCTCCTCCGTCGGCCTGGCTGGGTTATCACCGGCTCCATCCCCTCCCAGCACCGAGCAGCCGCTGGCCTCGGCCCAAAACCCCAACGGGCTCCATCAGCGCGGCATCCTCGCCGGGCTGATCAATCCCAGCGCTCGGCAGCATCTTCTCCCCGCAGCAACCAGACCCTGAACCTCAGGGGGGTTGGGACGGGACCCCTTCCAGACCCACCTCGCCCCAGGGCCACCTCCGCCCGCGGCTCAGGGATGGAAGGGGGTGGGAAAAAAGCCCTCCACCCATCTCCTCCTTCCCAACGCTCGTTATAAATAGCTCCTCCGCATCTTCTGACTCACCCAGCTGAAACGTGCACGCTAATAACAAACTGGGAAGGGACTGGGAAGCGATTACGAGATGGGGGGGGGACAGATTTCTGGCGAAGTCATCGCTTCCGTGACGCGCCGGCAGCCGCCGATTGCTTTTCCCCTCCTCGGGTGCTCCGGCAAGCAGAGGGCTTGGGGGATGCCGAAAGACGCGGTGAGGCCATCAGCGCCCGGGGCCAAGCCCTGCAGCCCCCCTCCACCCAGCCAAAAATATCAGGTTTTAATATTTCCCGTGGGAAATGCAAAGCCACCTCCTTTTTCTATTTGATTTATTATAGAAATTATATATATATATAGTGTATATATATATATACATATATATATGTGTGTGTGTGTATATATATATATATATATGTACAAACCGACAAAGAAGCCCTCCCAGACCCACCCAAAAAGCTCCCCACAAGCTCTCAAATCGTCCTTCCCCCTCTGCCCCCCCACGCTGGCGTCGCGAGCCGGGCTGTGCCAGGGCAGGACTTGGGGACCGAGGGCTGCTGCTGCCCACCCTCTGACCCCCGGGACGTTTCCGAGCCAACACGCAGCGAGCCCCCCGCAGGGTGCTGTGCCAGGTCATCCCTCGAGGGTGCTTACGTGGGTGACCAGGTCTGGGGACGCTTCTGCTGGGGGATGTCGCGGCGTCGCGGGCCACCATCGCCTGGGAACGGCCGCCCGAGGACCAGCCGGGGACCCCCGACCCAGGTCCAACCCACCCGAAGAAGCAAAGCTTGGGGGTTGTCACCCGTTGTGGCGAGGCGGGTGAGACCCCCACCCACCCGGGGGGGTCCGAGCTGCCAGGCTGCCTGCGTCTGCCGGGTCTCCATCCATCGCTGCCGTGCGGATGGAGCCACGGACAACGCATCTCCCAGCTCTCGCCGTCCCCCCTCGCTCCCCCCTCCAGCCAGCCCCATCCATGAAGAAGGAGAGCTCAGATCTTCAGGAGAAAGCTGAAGGTCCTGGGCAGCTCCGGGCCCTGCCGGCATCTCTGGCCACGGCCCAGCGCAGCTCGCGGCGAGCCACGTGGCAGCCGGGAAAGAGACCGAAGCGCAAGCGGGGAACCCGGGGTCGGAGGAGAGCGGGAGGCGAGAGGGATTCCCGGAAAGGGCTGCTGCATCCCTGGGGAATCCGGCATCGGCCACGGAGGAGCTGGCTGCCCGCCCCGGGTGGATGCTCATCCTCCCGGAGACGATGGAGCTGCGGGTGATGATCTGGATCCCACCACGGATTGGTGTGACCCCAGATCCCAGCTGGGGGTGATGCTCTGGATCCCACCACGGAGCGGTGTGACCCCAGATCCCAGCTGGGGGTGATGCTCTGGATCCCACCACGGAGCGGTGTGACCCCAGATCCCAGCTGGGGGTGATGCTCTGGATCCCACCACGGCTCGGTGCCGCCCCAGATCCCAGCTGGGGGTGATGCTCTGGATCCCACCACGGCTCGGTGCAGCCCCAGATCCCAGCTGGGGGTGATGCTCTGGATCCCACCACGGCTCGGTGCAGCCCCAGATCCCAGCTGGGGGTGATGCTCTGGATCCCACCACGGAGTGGTGTGACCCCAGATCGCGGCTGGGGGTGATGCTCTGGACCCGCCACGGATCGGTGTGACCCCAGATCCCAGCTGGGGGTGATGCTCTGGACCCGCCACGGATCGGTGTGACCCCAGATCCCAGCTGGGAGTGATGCTCTGGACCCCACCACGTATCGGTGTGACCCCAGATCCCAGCTGGGAGTGATGCTCTGGACCCCACCACGTATCGGTGTGACCCCAGATCCCAGCTGGGAGTGATGCTCTGGATCCCACCACGGATCGGTGCAGCCCCAGATTGCGGCTGGGGGTGATGCTCTGGACCTGCCATGGATTGGTGTGACCCCAGATCCCAGCTGGGGGTGATGCTCTGGATCCCACCACGGATCGGTGCAGCCCCAGATTGCGGCTGGGGGTGATGCTCTGGACCTGCCATGGATTGGTGTGACCCCAGATCCCAGCTGGGGGTGATGCTCTGGATCCCACCACGGATCGGTGTGACCCCAGATCGCGGCTGGGGGTGATGCTCTGGACCCCACCATGGCTTGGTGTGACCCCAGATCCCAGCTGGGGGTGATGCTCTGGATCCCACCATGGCTTGGTGTGACCCCAGATCCCAGATGGGGGTGATGCTCTGGACCCCGCCACGGCTCGGTGCAGCCCCAGATCCCGGCTGGGGGTGATGCTCTGGATCCCGCCACGGCTTGGTGCGACCCCACATCCTGGCAGGAGGTGATGCTCTGGATCCCACCACGGCTCGCTGTGGCCCCTCGCCGGTGATGCCACCCTGGGTCGCGGCCAGGCCCGCGGCGTGCCAGCCCGCCTGCATCCGCGCTGGCATCCGGCCGGCAGCGCCGGCAGTTAATTCCCTGACGCTTCCAAACCACTCGCTGGAGCTGAGGACGCTCAGGGGGATGCCCCGAGGTGATGGAGGGGGAGCTCCTGGCCGGGGGTGCCCCCCACCCAGGGGACCTCCCCGGGCACAGAGACAAGCAGGGTGCCAGGAGCTCGTGGCTGGGAGCGTCCCCTCCTCGGTGCCCGCGCTGGTGGGCGATGCCGAAGTGGTCCAGACCCCTTACGGCCGAGGCGCCGGCATCGGGCTGTGCGAAAGGGGGTTGGAGATTGGGTTGGAGGGGACCTTTACGAGGTCACCTACTCCAACCCCCGCGGATGCCACGTCTCTGCCCTTCGGGAGAGGAGCGGGGAGGACACGAGGACACACACGGTGGGGAGGGACCGGGGTTTCCCTCTGATGTGAGCCCAGACCACACAGGCAGTGGCAGGTAGGGACATCGACAGCGTCACAAGTGTCACCTCACGCCTGCAGCCCGTCCCCTGGGCACCCCACAGGCTGGGACCCATGAGGAAGCAGCTCCCAGGTGGGTGCAGCAGGGGGGTAACACGGGGAAGGTGCGTTACACACTGCCCTTGCACGAGCCTCGATGGGGACATGCTGCCCGGGGCTGGGTATTGATGTGGGGACACGACGCCCGGGTCCAAGCATCGAGCTGGGGACACACTGCCCATGTCCTGGCATTGATGTGGGGACACACCACCCAGGTCCTGGCATTGGTGTGGGGACACACCGCCTGGGTCTGGGCATCGACCTAGGGACACACCGGCTGGGTCCTGGCATTGACTTGGGGACACATCGTCCAGGTCCTGGCATTGACTTGGGGACACACTGCCCAGGTCCTGGTATAGATCTGGGGACACACTGCCCAGGTTCAGGCATCAAGCTGGGGACACACTGCCCAGGTCCTGGCATCGATGTGGGGACACACCACCCAGGTCCAGGCATTGAATTGGGGACACACTGCCTGGGTCCTGATATCGACCTGGGGACATACTGCCCAGGTCCTGGTATAGATCTGGGGACACACTGCCCAGGTCCTGGCATCGATGTGGGGACACACCACCCAGGTCCAGGCATTGAACTGGGGACACACTGCCCAGGTTCAGGCATCGAGCTGGGGGGACACTGCCCAGGTCCAGGCATTGAGCTGGGGACACATCACCCAGGTCCTGGCATTGGCATGGGGACACACCGCCCTGGTCCTGGCATCGACCTGGGGACACACCGCCCAGGTCCTGGCATTGACTTGGGGACAGACGACTTGGGTCCAGGCATCAAGCTGGGGACACATCACCCAGGTCCTGACATTGATGTGGGGACACGCCACCTAGGTCCAGGCTTTGACTTAGGGGCACACCACCCTGGTTCTGGCATCGACCTGGGGGCACATCACCCAGGTCCTGGCATCAACGTGGTGACACGCCGTCTGTGTCCTGGCATCGACCTGAGGGGACACTGCCCAGGTCCAGACACTGACCTGGGGACACACTGCCTGGGTCCTGGCATCGACCTGGGGACACATCACCCAGGTCCTGGCATCAATGTGGGGACACGCCGTCCGTGTCCTGGCATCGACCTGAGGGGACACTACCCAGATCCAGACACTGACCTGGGGACACACCATCCATGTCCTGGCATCGAGCTGGGGACACATCAGCCAGGTCCTGGCATCGACTTGAGGACACATCAGCCAGGTCCTGGCATCGACTTGGGGACACATCAGCCAGGTCCTGGCATTGACTTGGGGACACATCAGCCAGGTCCTGGCATTGACTTGGGGACACATCAGCCAGGTCCTGGCATCGACTTGGGGACACATCAGCCTGGAATAACTGGTACAGACACCACCGCCCTCCTACAAAGACGCATCAAACCCATCCCCACCCCCTCGCAGGACACCGGTCCCCTCCCTTCACCGGTGCCCACGGGGTCCCGGCCGCTCGGGCAGGATGGAGCCCCTCGCCCTCACCGCAGCCACGGTCCCTCCTCCATCGCCCGCCTCGCCCCGTCCCCGTCACCGGCCCAGCGTGGTGACACTCGGCCGGGTCACCCGTCCCCACGTCTGCTCCTGCCGGGCAGCTGCCAGGCATGAAGCTGGCAGCGGGGAGAGCTGGACCCTGACCTCTCCCCAGCCCCCACTCAGCCGCGTCCTTCCCCGCGGGGATGCTCACGGCATCGTCTCCTCCTCCGTGTTTGCAACCCGCCGAGCTCGGCTTCTTCTCACCCATCCTCGGCTGCCGGCACCCTCAGCATCCCACCCATCTCTAACCGCGTCAGGAGCCGCCCGCCCCGTGGGGGAAAAGGAGGTGGAAATGGGTCAAAACGTGACCCGGATAACACAAAATGGCACTTGACTGGCTGCCACCCGCCTGTCCCCCCCCTGCGATAAATCAGAGCTCGTCAACCAGGCACATGGTGGCCGTGGCCCGGCGACGGGTCCCGGCCCCAGGCAGCGTCCCTGAGCTCTTGCCGGCGGCACATGGGGCGAGCGGGCACGGACGGACGCGGGGCTCCAGCATCTCCCCACCCAGCTGCACGGGGAAAGGAGCCGGCTGAAAGCCCTCGGGAAGCTTTTTCCCACCTCTCGGGGATGAACATCTCCCAGGATGGATTTGAGGTCACACCTTGGTGAAAAGCGGGGAGCATCGCCGCTCACCGCTCCTACCCTGGGTGGCTTGGGGGGGCTCGGCCCGCCCGGCTTCACCAAGTTTCCGTCGCGTCCACGTTTCTTAAAAGCCGTTCAGCAGCGGCTGCGAGGCAGCAGAGGCGTTCGAGCCGGGGGAAAGCCGGGGACGGCGCGGCATTTCGAGACCTTCGTGCGTTTTGCTCGAAGCAAAGGACGCGGGCCCGTGTTCTGGTGGTGGCACGGGGAGGGGGAAGGATGCTGCCCGCCGAGGACCCAGCGCCCGCGGCGGCGTGGGGGGGATCCACGGCTCTCGGTTGCCTCTGGAAGGTGGGGCGAAGCCCCACGCCTCGCGAGGGCAGGCGTCGGGAGCTGTTTTCTAGAGCAAGAGGCAAACTTCTCGCCTGAAGGTCACCTCGCGGAGGTGCGAAAAGCTGGTGACGCCGGAGGGCAACACGCTGGGGCTGGGGGGGGGGGGGGGGCAAGAGCGGGTGGCAGCTTCACCTCGTGGCCCGATGGTCCTGCCACCGCCCAAAGCACCCGCTCCAGGAGACCCGGGGCTGCTCCCGGGCACATCCCCAGGCGGCTCGGCCGCTCCCGGTACCGGTGGTCCCGGCGCGGGCTGCTGAGCCGGGCGGTTCGGCCGGTGAGCACGTGGAGCTGGCACCGCCAGACAAAGGAATCCAAGCAGCGAGCAGCCTTCCTCCTCATCCTCTTCCACTCGCAGCCCTTTCCCACCGGATCAGCTCACCCCTTTGGCAATGGGGCGGGGGGTCTGATCCCGGCAATCGCCAAGGTTGGGAGCATCCAGGGTCTCCCCGGTACCCGGGAGGCAGCGAGCACCCACGTACTGCGAATCGCCTGTGCACAGCCCGCTACCCAGCAGCTGCGGAGCCTCGTGAGCGCTACACACACGCGCGCGCCGAGCCGGGGCGGGGGGGTCTCCTCCATCCCTCGCCGAGCCCGTGGGTGACGGGGAAATTCAGGTTGCCAGCTCAGCCCCTCTCCCCGCGTGGTCTCACCGGAGCATCACCCCTTCACCGCTTCCAGGGGAGCACCGTCATCCCTCGGCAAGGTCACCCCACCTCGTGCCTGCGCCGCGGGAACGGGATCCCCGCGACCCCCGCAGCCCCTTCCCCACCCGCAAAACAGGCGCAAGCGACACCGGGACCCCCCCAGACCTGTTGCGTGGGTGGGTTGGGGGGGAGGGGGGCGGTTTCTCTCGCCCTGCGTGGAGCTGTTGAAACCCCGCTTCGGAGGCCTGACCCGCATTTCACAAAGCCACCCGGGCCCCCCGCCCCAGCCCACCGCCGGGTCAGGAGCCTTCCACCCCCGCGGGAAACTGCCACGGAGCGAGGGCGGCTGGGAAGCGGGGAGATGCTGTTCACCCCAGCCCCACCGGCACGGAGCCCCTCGGTCAGCGGCCAGCGATGACCTGCTTTGGGCTAGCACAGGTGGCTAGCGGGGAAACCTTGTGGGGGGGGGGATTGGGGGGGGTCACAGCCGCTTGCCCTGCCCCTCGCCACCCCCTCCTTGCCAGCTGTCAGGCGGGAGGAACTTTTTCCTGCCTCCCCTCTCCCCAACGTCTCCCCACGACCCCTTCACCCAGCATCACTCACGGAGCATCCCTAACGCCCCCCCCCCTCCTCCATCGCCGGCGGATGGGGACTCACAGGTCAGACGCTGCCGCTTGGTAGGGCTGGCTCCGGCAAAGGATGGAGTGTCCGCAGCCCTGGCCCATGGCTCCGCATGCTTCGGGGCTGCGGGGAGCTGCGGGAAGCCGGGGACCGCCGCCCGCACCCGCTGCTGGGTGCCGGCCGGGGAGGGGAGCCTGCCTCCAGCTCGCTGCTGTCACCGAGCGAGATGCGGGAGGGGAGGGCGGAGGAGGAGGAGGAGGAGGAGGAAGGGAGGGGAGGAGGGGGGGGGGGCAGTGACTGACGGCTCGCCTGGGCTGGGCGGGGACCGAGTGGGGGCTCCGCCGCGGAGGGGCCGAAGGGGTCGCACCTGCCGCCCGCCGCCGCCCGCCCCCTCCGCGGCCCCGGCCTCGCCTGCCGCGCCGCGCCGCTCCCCGGAGCCGCCGCCTTTGTTTAGCGAAGGGGGGGTTGGCCCTGCCCGGCCCTGCCAGCGGCCTGTCCCGGGGGCATCGGGCGGGTCCCGGGCAGGGGAGTGCCCTCCGGAGAGCAGAGCCCGGGGGGGTGGAATGGGGGGCTGGCTGTGCCCCCCCACACCCCCAGCAGGTCCCTGACCCGGGGCATTCGGTGGGGAGCTGCTGGCTGCGGGATGGTGCCCACTGCTTGGCTGGGAGCAGGAGCGGGGAGGGGGTGCTGAGCCCGTGGCCGCCCCAGGTAGAATCACAGAATCGTAGGATCAAGGAATCATTGAATCATAGAATTGTAGAATCATACAACCATACAATCATATAATCCTATAATCATAGAATCATGGAATTGTAGAATTACAGAATCACACAATCATACAATCACAGAATCATTGAAACATACAATCATAGAATCGTAGAATCATACAACCATACAATCATAGAATCACAGACTCATTGAATCGTAGAATCATACAATCACAGAATCATAGAAGTATTAAGGCTGGGAAAGACCTCTGAGATCATCAAGTCCAACCGCCAACCCAACCCCACCATGCCTGCTCAACCATGTCCCCAAGGGCCACAGCCACACGGTTTTTGAACCCCTCCAGGGATGGGGACTCCCCCACTGCCCTGGGCAGCCTGGGCCAAGGCCTGACCACTCTTTCAGGAAACACATTTTTCCCAATATCCAATCTGAACCTCCCCTGACGCAGCTTGAGGCCATTGCCTCTCGTCCTGTCGCTGGTTCCTTGGGAGAAGAGACCAACCCCCCATCTCACTCCCCCCTCCTGTCAGGGAGCTGGAGAGAGCGAGAAGGTCTCCCCTCAGCCTCCTCTTCTCCAGACTGAACAGCCCCAGCTCCCTCAGCCGCTCCTCATCAGAATTGCTCTCCAGACCCCTCCCCACCCTCGCTGCCCTTCCGTGGACACGCTCCAGCCCCTCCATGTCCTTCTTGTTGTGAGGGCCCCATGTGGTGCCTGGGGATGTCCCGAGCTACTGGTGATTCCTGCATCGCTGCATACGTGAAGATGCTGCCCATAAGCCACGTGAAGTGGCTGGAGGATTTTAAAAACCGTGTAGATATGACACTTCAGGACATGGTTGAGCAGGCATGGTGGGGTTGGGTGGATGGTTGGACTCGATGAGCTTAGAGGTCTTTCCCAACCTATGATTCTACGATTCTGTGATTCTATGGTCAAAGGGCAGGAGAGACCTCGGGAAAGTTTTGCACGTAGTTGCCCTGCTCTTACTCTCGCCCTTGGTGTCTCTTGGCCACGGGCACCGCGGGCCAACGGACCTTTGCTCTGAGCCAGCACAGCCACCCCGATGTCAGCTGGGTGAACCCAGGAGCATCTCCGGGGTCCGCAGGCCTTGCCGCATCCCTCTACGGGTACCCACATCCCCCGCTCGCTCTCCGGCTGCCGCAGAGCCGCACCGGCCCACGCCCCAGACTGGCAGCTCGGCTTCGTGTAACGAGATTTCGCGTGGAAAGGAGCTATTTTGGTTGCTCTTCGCTAGCCTTGCGGATCTCCATCCCTCCGGGGTCGTTTTTTGCTGGGAGAGGGGAGGAACGCGCTTTAAAAGCGATGGGGATACGGCACTACTCCGTTGCTCCTTCGGGAACCTGCCAGCTGGGACTTCCAGAGCAGCAACAGATATTAAGAGATTAGCACTCAAATCACATCAGTTCCTGTCAAATTCGCCAGGATTAATATCCCCGCTGTCTACATAAATAGGCAGCGTGTCGTCTCAATTACACCAGATCCTCCGCCTGCGCTGTCCGGAGGGGGAAACCGAGGCACGGACTTACAATGGCTTGCCCATATTTTGTCACAGAATCACAGAATCACAGACTAGTAGGGGTTGGAAGGGACCTCTGTGGGTCATCTAGTCCAACCCTCCTGCTGAAGCAGGGTCACCCACAGCAGGCTGCACAGCACCGCGTCCAGCCGGGTCTTGAATATCTCCAGAGAAGGAGACTCCACAACCTCCCTGGGCAGCCTGGGCCAGGGCTCCGTCACCCTCAGAGGGAAGAAGTTCTTCCTCATGTTCAGACGGAACTTCCTGTGCTCTGCCCTGGTGAGGCCTCATCTGGAGTACTATGTCCAGTTCTGGGCTCCCGAGTTTGAGAAAGGTGAGGAGCTACTGGAGAGAGTCCAGTGCAGGGCTACGAGGATGAGGAGGGGACTGGAGCATCTCTCCTCCGAGGAGAGGCTGAGGGAGCTGGGCTTGTTCAGCCTGGAGAAGAGAAGGCTGAGAGGGGACCTTAGAAATGCCGATAAATCTCTTCAGGGTGGGGGTCAGGAGGATGGGGCCAGACTCTTTCCAGTGGTGCCCAGTGACAGCACAAGGGGCAACGGGCACAAACTGAAGCCGAGGAAGCTCCAGCTGAACATGAGGAAGAACTTCTTCCCTCTGAGGGTGACAGAGCCCTGGCCCAGGCTGCCCAGAGGGGCTGTGGAGTCTCCTTCCCTGGAGATATTCCAACCCTGGCTGGCCGCGGTGCTGTGCAGCCTGCTCTGGGTGACCCTGCTTCGGCAGGAGGCTGGGCTGGGTGACTCCCAGAGGTCCCTTCCCACCCCTCCATGCTGGG
The DNA here is from genome assembly GCF_030867145.1 of Opisthocomus hoazin. NCBI lineage: Eukaryota > Metazoa > Chordata > Aves > Opisthocomiformes > Opisthocomidae > Opisthocomus > Opisthocomus hoazin. Next base: position 3,056,625 of record NC_134414.1, on the reverse strand, counting down.
ATCCTGTGAGCCATGCAACCCCTGCCGAACCGGCCAACCCCCATGCCGTGGGTGCCGCCTTTCCACACCATCTTGGCACCAAGACATCTGCAGGGAGTCCCCCCCTTCCCGGAAAAGCTGGTTCCCGTGGTTGTTTATCCCAGCCTCTCTCCTTCCCAAGAGGCATTCTCGTCTGGCATCGGTCCCTGGCGTGAAGCTCATGGAGCTCAGCCCCTTTCGGCTCAGTGGCCCACCAGAAGGAACCACCCATCCCCCAACACGAGACAGGGACCACCACGGCCGCGTATCCCCGGCGTCCAACCCACTTTCAGCCCCCTGTGAGCCCTCCCTGCGGCTCTCTACCCCATCCAAGCGTTATTCCCGCGATTTAAAAGCCGGGGTTTTCTCTGCTCCGTACTATTTTCTCCTCGAGGGAAAAACTCAACCCCGTATCCAAGCAGCCGCTGAGAGCCCTCCTGCGAGCGGCCGCGCGGGCGCTGGGGCTCTCTCCCCGGGAGACGCGGTTCCTCCTCTCCGCGTCTGCGGCCCCGGGGAGTTTCACAAACGCTGAGGAATTTCAAGAACCCGACGGAGCGCTGCCAGGCTTCGGGAATATTTGGATGGGTTTCATTAAAAACGCTCGGTTTGGTTTCGGGGTGGTGGGTTTTTTTCAGATAAATCCCCGCTCGCTCTTGCTTGGAGGCACCCAGGAGGGCTGGGACTGGTGCCCTGAGGATCTGGAGGGGTTCTGGCTTGGTTTCATAAGCGCCAAGGGCTCCAGGATGCCACCCGGCCTGGGGACATTGCAGAGATCTCAGGAGGATGCGGCCTCATGGACCCCATGATGACGGGCGGCTGGCTCAGCGACGCCGAAGGCAGAGCATCCTGAAGCACCGAGCTTCGGCTTTCGTGCCACGTCTGGAGGAGGTTTCTCAGCAGGTTTCTCCATCAACCTCAGGCAAAGAGGTCTCTGCCTCTGCCTCAGCTCCTCATCACCGTGATGGAGACACCCAACTGGCTCCGGCATCGCCTCTGCACCCATCACAGCTTCTCTTCCTCCCGGTGCTGCCCTTGGTGGGTAGACACTTCTCCACCAAACAGTGGGTCCCCACCAGCTCCCTTCGGGTGCTGGTCCACCGCGTGCCCACCCGTGCCCTCCCGGAGAAGGTGCCATCTGGAGAGGGAGAGGATGTCTACGGCAAAGCCCTGGGGTGTTGGCAAGCATCACCAGGCTGCTGACCTCCCAGGGCAAACCTGGAGCGCCACGGGCAGAGAGAGAGCAGGGGCTGGGTGGGCAACGCTGGGTGGGTGTCACTGGGTGGGCATCGTGGGTGGGAATGGCTGGATAGGCATTGCTGAGTGGGCGTGACTGGCTGGGCGTTGCTGGGTGGGCATCGTTGGGTGGACATTGCTAAGTGGGTATCACTGGGAGGGCATCACTGGGTGGGCATCACTGGTGGGCATCGCTGAGTGGGCATTGCTGAGTGGACATGACTGGCTGGGCGTCACTGGGTGGGCATCGCTGGATGGGTGTCACTGGGTGGCCGTCATGGGTGGGCATTGCTGGATGGGCATTGCTGGGTGGTCATTGCTGGGTGGACATTGCTAAGTGGATATCACTAGGAGAGTATCACTGGGTGGGCATTGCTGGGTGGGCATCGCTGAGTGGGCATTGCTGAGTGGACATAACTGGCTGGACATTGCTGGGTGGGCATTGCTGGGTGGGCATTGCTGGGTGGGTATCACTGGGTGATCATTGTTGGGTGGGTATCACTGGGAGGGTGTTACTGTGTGGGCATTACTGGGCAGGCATCACTGGTGGGTATCACTGGGTGAGCGCTGCTGGGTGGGCATCACTGGGTGGGCATCACTGGTGGGCATTGCTGGATGGGTATCACTGAGAGAGCATCTCTGGGTGGGTATCACTCGGTGGGCATCACTGGTGGGCATCACTGGTGGGCATCGCTGGGTGGGTATCACTGGGTGGGTATCACTGTGTGGGCATCACTGGGTATCACTGGATGGGCATTGCTGGACAGGCATCACTGGTGGGTATCACTGGGTGGCCATTGTGGGTGGGCATCACTGGATGGGCATTGCTGAGTGGGAATGAGTGGGTGGGTATCACTGGGTGGGCATCACCAGCTGGGCATCGCTGGGTGAGTGTTGCTGGGCGGCCATCGCTGGGTGGGTACCACTGGGTGGGTATCACTGGGTAGGAATTGCTGGGTGGGCATGACTGGGTGGGCATCACCGGGTGGGCGTCGCTTGGTAGCCCCTCTGCCACACAGGGAGCAGGTGGGCAGTGCCCGGGCGAGGCGGCGCGGGGGCTGGCTGTGGTGGCCCGTCCCTGTGATGCCCCTGGTCTAGCCGGGTTGTGGCCGGACAAGGACTGCAGGTCTCTGGTCCAGCCCCCTGCTCCAAGGTGGGTCAGACCCAGGCTTCGGGTGCTCCACCTCCACAGACAGAGACAAGACGACCTCCTCGGGCCACCACTTGCCAGTGGAAAGGTTTCTCCATACCCCAGGGTGAAGGTCTGTGCTCGCTGTCGACACCCACCTGAGCTCTCCATGGGTTGCCCCCAGCCCCCAGCCCACCTTCGGACCCCATCGTTAGCAACGCACCACCCTCCAAGCCCTCCACCACCCAACCAGCTCCAAGGCCACCTCCTCTACACGTTGCCTTGCGCCCACCGAGGTCCCGCGGGGCTCAGACCCCCCCGGAGCTGGAGCTGAGCCCGGCAGCTGGAGGTCCATGAGGTGGGCACCCTGAGGGCAGACACGGACGTTCGACCTGGACCACGGCGCCGGAGCGAGGCCCTGATGACGCCCAGTGAGATCCACCATGAAACCTTCTCCAGGCGCATCCGAAGGGCGCGTCCAAAGGGTGCATCCGAAGGGCGCATCCAAAGGGTGCATCCGAAGGGCGCGTCCAAAGGGTGCACCTTACCCCGAGGAGGGAGAGGGTCCCACGAGGGTCCAACACGACGTCGCCTACAAACCCCTCTTGTTTCTCGGCGCGATTCTGCGCCGGGTGCAGCGAACGCCCTTGTAGCAGCGTCCACGGCGATCCCCGCCCTCGGCGCTGACACGGGCTCCGTGTCTTTATTTACCGCCGGGGAGGCAAAGCGCTGCCGGCGTTCCGAAGGCACGGCCATGCTTGCGTGCCCCGGTACCGATATCGGCGGCTTGAAGAGCGACCAAGCCGCTGCTTTCGGCTTCTGCCGAGCCTCCTCGGCGACGCGATTGGATCTCGTCCGCTCCGAGGAGCGGCGCGTTGTCCTCGAGCGCTCATTGTGCCGGGCACCGATTCCGCCGCTGATGGAGATGGATTCGCCGATACAAAAAACCAATTTGCTCGGCGGGCGATTTCCCTACGAGAGGGCTCGGAGCCGCGGGGTTCTGGAGAGCGATTTGCTCCCTCGCTGTGCGTGCGAGCGTTCCTGCTGCTCGGGGCACCCCAGCAGCTGAGTGCAGCACCCCGGGATGGTGCCAGGCACTGAGCCCCCCTCTGCTTCCCTGCTTGGAATTGCAGAAGCATCAAGGTTGGAGAAGACCTCTGAGATCATCAGGTCCAACCGCCAACCCAACCCCACCATGCCTGCTCAACCACGTCCCCAAGTGCCACATCCACACGGTGTTTGAACCCCTCCAGGGATGGGGACTCCCCCACTGCCCTGGGCAGCCTGGGCCAAGGCCTGACCACTCTTTCAGTGAAGAAATTTTTCCCAATCTCCAATCTGAACCTCCCCTGATGCAACTTGAGGCCATCACCTCTTGGCCTTTTCTCCTCTGGAAGGAGGAGAAGGTGATGGCAGGGAGAGGGGAATGGCAGGGAGAGAGAATCACAGAACCATCAAGGTTGGGAAAGACCTCTGAGATCATGAAGTCCAACCGCCAACCCAACCCCACCATGCCTGCTAAACCGTGTCCCCAAGGGCCACATCCACACGGTGTTTGAACCCCTCCAGGGATGGGGACTCCACTGCTGCCCTGGGCAGCCTGGGCCAAGGCCTGACCACTTCTTCAGGAAAGACATTTTCCCAATATCCAGTTTGAACCTCTTCTGACGCAGCTTGAGGCCATCCTCTGCTCCATGAGAGGCCAGGACACCTCTGTTTGCACCAAGGGCCATCCAAATTGTCCTGTCCCACACGACAATGGCCCACGCCTGGTACCCAGCTCTCAGAATCAGGGAATCATGAAATCACTAAGGTTGGAAAAGACCTCTGAGATCACCAAGTCCAACCGCCAACCCAACCCCACCATGCCTGCTCAACCATGTCCCCAAGTGCCACATCCACACGGTGTTTGAACCCCTCCAGGGATGGGGACTCCCCCACTGCCCTGGGCAGCTTGGGCCAAGGCCTGACCACTCTTCCAGTAAAGACATTTTTCAAAGTCTCCAATCTGAACCTCCCCTGATGCAACTTGAGGCCATCACCTCTTGGCCTTTTCTCCTCTGGAAGGAGGAGATGGGGATGGCAGGGAGAGGTGGAGATGGCAGGAGAAGATGGGGATAGCAGGAGGAGAAGGTGATGGCAGGGAGAGGGGAATGGCAGGGAGAGAGAATCACAGAATCATCAAGGTTGGGAAAGACCTCTGAGATCATGAAGTCCAACCACCAACCCAACCCCACCATGCCCGTTCAACCACGCTGCTCCTCATCTCGCTCTCGTTGCCCCGCAGCGGGATGAGGGAGACGTGACCCAGCCTGGAGTCCTGGTGCGCCCACGACGCCCGCGCCTGGCAGCTCTCCGAGGGCCACAGGGCCCCCCCGTGCTGGGGACAGAGGGGGCGGGGGGTGGAGCAGGGCTGCAGAGAGGCTTGGTGGTGCTCAGCCACCTGGGGACCTCTCCTCCACACCAGGATCACAGAATCACCAGATCATCAAGGTTGGAGAAGACCTCTGAGACCATCAAGTCCAACCGCCAACCCAACCCCACCAGGCCTGCTCAACCATGTCCCCAAGGGCCACATCCACACGGTTTCTGAACCCCTCCAGGGATGGGGACTCCCCCACTGCCCTGGGCAGCCTGGGCCAAGGCCTGACCACTCTTCCAGTGAAGAAATTTTTCCCAGTCTCCAATCTGAACCTCCCCTGATGCAGCTTGAGGCCATTCCCACCGAAGAACGGCCCCTGAGGCGTTCCCACCCAAGGAAGCGCTGGTCCTGTCGCGCCTCTACAAACATCTGCGAGAAAGTTCACTTTCAGCAGGTTGGGGTTTGGTTTTTTTTCCCCTTCTCTGATTTTTCCACCTTTTTTTCCCCAACACGATCGGAAACCCGAGGAGCCTTCCGGAGCGGCAAGAAAATGGCGAAATGGTGAAAAAATGAGCGTTTCCATTTTCACCGACATTTATCCTGGGAACAGAAAAAGAACAGAAAGCACCACCCGGAGGAACCCGGAGCCGTGTTTTTATCGCAAGGTCGGCACAGACTGTTCTCACAAAATCAAAAAAAAAAGGAAAGAAATCTTCGATGATCAGGAAAATTATTTCCTACGTCTGCCGGCACAACAGCTCCGCAGTGGCACGGGCAGAGCAGGGAGAAGCCCCCTCCCCAGGTATTCTGGGGCAGGGATGGAGATGATGGAGGTTGTTTGGGGGCTTGATGGGGGGCAGCATCCCCTCGTATCGTGGTCCCCGCGCCGGGGAAGGTGCTGGAGGGAGGGGTGGGATGCGGTGCTGGCTCTCGCCCACCCCACCCTGAGCCGAAGTCGGAGCGATGGGAAGAGCAGGGGGTGCTTGGGGGGGGTTCTTGGGGTGGACACCCATCACACCCCACCCATCACACGGGTGGTGGGACGCAGGGAACCAGCCTGGCGGTGGGAATCACTGGGAGTCACTGGGATGCTCCCAGGATGCTCCCAGTCTTCTCCCAGGGCATGGCCGGGTACCGCGGTCCGGGTGTCATCCCCGTAGCTCTCCTCCGTCCCACGGACGCCTGCGCTGTCCCCCTCCCCATCCCGAAGCTCATGGAGGTTCTGGAGCTCCTTGTTGCCACCCCTGACCCCCTCCCCAGCCCCCACATCGCTGCCCGTGGCGGGGAGCGCAGGGGCACCCAGTCCCGGGGTGGCACTGGGACGCAGGCTGAGCCCAGGGGTCCCAAACCCCTTCTCCCCCCTTGCCCATCACCCAGAGGCGGGGGTCCCTCCCTGGTCTGGGGGTGGCAGAGGGGAGGATTTTCCTCTGGATGGGTGGCAGATGGGTGGCAGATGGGACTGGGGACAGGGGACGGGGCTTGGACAGAGCAGCCCCGGGGACACAGGAGGAGCAGGATGGGGCTCTGCGCTCCTGGGAGGGGGGTGTCCCAACAGCGTGCACCCCAATAGTGCCGGGGAGATGAGAGGAGGGGTCCCCCCACCCTCTGTGTCCCCTTGGCAAGGCCCTTGGGTGCACCCAGGGAGCAGGATGGGACGGGCTTTTGGTGGGCTTTTGGTGGGCGACGATGAGCCCCCGGGGAGCGCGGGGTGGGTGGGAGCCCTGTGTTTGGGCAGGGGGTTGCCCTGCTGTCCCCCTCCCCAGCCAGGCCACCCCCCCACAACACCGGGGATGGTCCTGGCAGCGGGGACTTGGGGGGTCCCGCGGGATGGGGGCTGCCTTTGGGGTGATCCTCAGGGGTTGTGGAAGGGGAAAAAGCCGCTGCGTGGGGTTTGGGGTGTCCATGGCCGGGGTCTTCACTTCTGGGGGTGTCTGGGAGATGTCCCCTCCACCCCCAACTCCCCCCCCCAACCCCCACCCTGAAGCGAGCCCAAGCGAGCACTGAGCTGGGGGACCCGCTTGCTCCCACCCATCATCACCCCGAAAACACCGGGAGCGTCCCCGAGGGACAGCGTGAGACCCCGAACGCCGCTTTCCAAGGGTCTCTTCTCCAATCCACCCACATCCATCCGTGGCCTGTGAGTTGGGGGGGGACAGAGCTCAGCCCCCCACCCCAGGGCTGTGGGAGCGTGTCCCTTGGGTGACAGCCCCGCTCCCTGCCACGCTCCAGGGGTTCCATCTCCCCCCGGGGGTACCAACCCTTGGGATGCCCAGCAGCATCTTCTCCAGGGGGTACCAACCCTTGGGATGCCCACCAGCATCTCCCCCAGTGAGTCTCAACCCTCGGGATGCCCAGCATCATCTTCCCCAGGGGGTACCAACCCTCGGAATGCCCACCAGCATCTTCCCCAGGGGGTACCAACTCTTGGGATGTCCAGCAGCATCTCCCCTGGTGGGTACCAACCCTTGGGATGCCCAGCAGCATCTCCCCCCGGGGGTACCAACCCTCCGGATGCCCAGCAGCATCTTCTCCAGGGGGTACCAACCCTTGGGATGCCCACCAGCATCTCCCCCAGAGGGTCCCAATCCTCGGGATGCCCAGCATCATCTCCCCTGGTGGGTCCCAACCCTTGGGATGCCCAGCAACATCTCCCATGGTGGGTACCAACCCTTGGGATGCCCACCAGCAGCATCTCCCCCCATGGGTACCAACCCTTGGGATGCCAAACATCATCTCCCCTGGTGGGTACCAACCCTCGGGATGCCCACCAGCATCTCCCCCAGTGGGTACCAACCCTCGGGATGCCCAGCATCTTCTCCCCTGGTGGGTACCAACCCTTGGGATGCCCACCAGCATCTCCCCCAGTGGGTCCCAATCCTCAGGATGCCCAGAAGCATCTCCCCCCATGGGTGCCAACCCTCGGGATGCCCAACAACATCACCCCTGGTGGGTATCAACCCTTGGGATGACCAGCATCATCTCCCCTGGTGGGTACCAACCCTCGGGATGCCCAGCAGCATCTCCCCCCCTGGGTACCAACCCTCAGGATGCCCAGCAGCACCTCCTCCAGCGGGTCCCAACCCTTGGGATGCCCAGCATCATCTCCTCTGGTGGGTCCCAACCCTCAGGATGCCCACCAGCATCTCCCCCCATGGGTACCAACCCTTGGGATGCCCAGGATCATCTCCTCTGGTGGGTACCAACCTTTGGGATGCCGAGCATCATCTCCCCTGGTGGGTCCCAACCCTTGGGATGCCCAGCAACATCTCCCCTGGTGGGTACCACCCCTCGGGATGCCCAGTGGCATCTCCCCCGGGGTGTCCCAACCCTCCAGGGCTCAGCTCTCCAAGTCGGCCGAGCGCAGCAGCAACACGCGCCGGCGGCAGGTGAAGGTCAGGCACCGGCGGGAGCGAGGGGACAGGCGTGGTGGCACACGGAGCTGGCACGCCGCGGGCTGCCGGGGCTCCATGTAGCCATGGAAACCTCCCGGCGGGATGCTGCGCCGATAAATAGCCAATTTGAAGCGATTCTCCTCAAAGGGCTTCTTTTTTACACGTGTGCGCGTGAGCAAGACCTGCCATTTTTTAAGATTTTCCTCTGATTTGGTATTTTTTTATTCGTTTTGCTGCCCTGTCATGCTGGGATGAACACACGCGTGTGCGCGGAGCTGCTGCTTACCCAGGCACTGATGGAGCCACACGTGTTGGGATGAACACACGCGTGTGCGTGGAGCTGCTGCTTACCCAGGTGTGGATGGAGCTGTGCACGCTGGGATGAACACACGCATGTGCACCGGAGCCTCTTCTTACCGGGGCGCTGATGGAACCACGCGTGTTGGGATGAACACACGCGTGTGCACAGAGCTGGTCCTTACCCAGGCGCTGACAGAGCCACACGTGTTGGGATGAACACACGCGTGTGCACTGGAGCTGCTCCTTACCCAGGTGCTGATGGAGCCACACGTGTTGGGATGAACACACGTGTGTGCGTGGAGCTGCTGCTTACCCGGGCACTGATGGAGCCACACGTGTTGGGATGAACACACGCGTGTGCATGGAGCTGCTCCTTACCCAGGCACTGATGGAGCCACACGTGTTGGGATGAACACACGCGTGTGCACCGGAGCCTCTTCTTACCCGGGCACTGATGGAGCCACACGTGTTGGGATGAACACACGCGTGTGCACGGAGCTGCTCCTTACCCAGGTGCTGATGGAGCCACACGTGTTGGGATGAACACACGCGTGTGCACGGAGCTGCTCCTTACCCGGGCACTGACGGAGCCACGCATGTTGCGGTGAACACAAGCGTGTGCACCGGAGCTGGTCCTTACCCAGGCACCGATGGAGCCACGCGTGTTGGGATGAACACACGCGTGTGCACTGGAGCTGCTCCTTACCCAGGTGCTGATGGAGCCACACGTGTTGGGATGAACACACATGTGTGCACACAGCTGCTGCTTACCCGGGCACTGATGGAGCCACACGTGTTGGGATGAACACACATGTGTGCACACAGCTGCTGCTTACCCGGGCACTGATGGAGCCACACGTGTTGGGATGAACACATGCGTGTGCATGGAGCTGCTCCTTACCCAGGCGCTGACGGAGCCACGCGTGTTGGGATGAACACACGTGTGTGCACAGAGCTGCTGCTTACCCAGGTGTGGATGGAGCTGTGCATGCTGGGATGAACACACGCGTGTGCACCGGAGCCTCTTCTTACCCGGGCGCTGACAGAGCCACACATGCTGGGATGAACACACGCGTGTGCATGGAGCTGCTCCTTACCCAGACACTGATGGAGCCACACGCGTGTGCGCGGAGCTGCTGCTTACTGAAGTGTGGATGGAGCTGCACACGCTAGGATGAACACACACGTGTGCATCGGAGCCTCTTCTTACCCGGGCACTGATGGAACCACGCGTGTCGGGATGAACACACACGTGTGCATGGAGCTGCTCCTTACCCAGGCGCTGACAGAGCCACACGTGTTGGGATGAACACACGCGTGTGCACCGGAGCCTCTTCTTACCCAGGCACTGATGGAACCACACGTGTCGGTATGAACACATGCGTGTGCATGGAGCTGCGTGCATGGTGTCGGTGCGAGCATCCCCCACGGGTACTCGGGGATTTTCGCCTCCCGCTGACCCACGTCTGTCCCCACCCAGGTGCCACCCGGGCTTCTTCGCCCGCATGGGGAGAAGCAGAGCCGTGCCCGCTCCTCGAAGGACGCAAACCAGCGCCGTGCTGAGTCAGCCATTTTTGCTATCTGTATGTCCCACACGGCACGCGTGTCCCCGGGGGATGCCATCCTGCTTCCCCAGCGCCGTGCCCAGCCCCGGACTGGGCCGGCGGGGATTTCTCCAGGCTGACAAGCCGGGAGCGTGGCGGCGGGGCGGCCGGGGCGGGAGGCGACGCTAACGGAGATCGACAGCTCTGTTATTTTTAAATAAACCCAAATTGACGTTGGCTGAACGGAGAGAGGCAAACCCGGCTCCTCCTCGCGGCGAGCGCGACGGCAGCGGGCGCAAATCCGGCCGCGCCGAGCCACGGGCAGCCACCCCACCCCAGCACCTCGTCCTCCACCCCCCCACCCCGAGGCGCCGAGCCCTCGACGCCCACCGCCAGCACGCGGCACCGAGCCCACCCCATCGCTTCGTGCTCTTAAAACCCTCCGAGGGGGTCTTCTCCCCCTTCCCCACCATCAAGAGCCCCTCGAAGCGAGCAGAGCTGCCGGGGGGGGTGGGCGGCCCCGGACCCCCACACCGGGTCAGGGAGAGGGGCCGGCGGTTGCGTTGTCAGCAGTTTTCCCCAAATCCTTCCCCAGATTGCGCCCATTTTATGGATGGGTAAACTGAGAGCGGATGGAGGCGGTGATCCTCCATCCCCGCTCGCCCCTCGGTAGCATCCCGCTCCGAGAAAAAAAAACGAAGGGATGGGGAAAAAGCGGGAGGGAAAGGAAGGGGAATAAAAAATGGGAGAGAGCCTGCAAAAAGCCGGTGACAGTTTAATGGGGCCGCTGATGAAATAATGACGGTTTGAAAATCCGCCGGAGCGTGGCTGCGCCTCTGCCGAACCCAAAGCCGATAATCTGCCGAGCTCGTTACCGCAGCGGGGGAAGAGCAGCCGCTCGGTGGGATGCGGGGCCGGGGCCGAGCGGCCGTGGGTGCGGGATGGGTGCGTGGGGTGGGTGGACCTGTGGGGAGCACCCGTACGGTGCCGTGGGGTGGCTGCGGCATCGCACCGGGCTGCCGGCGTTGCCTGGCTCCTCTTTGGGGTAACTGGGATGAGGAGGGTGAAGGTGGGGTTCCCTCCCAGCCCCTCCAGAGGCAGCCGCTCTTGTTGGGGTGCACGAAGCCTCCCCCAATCCTGGCAGCAGCCGGAGCAGGCAGCACCCAGAGCAAGTAGCACCTTGTGCAGGCAGCACCCTGGGCAGGCAGAACCATGAGCAGGCAGCACCCAGGGCAGGCAGTATCATGAGCAGGCAGGACTCTGGGCAGGCAGCACCCTCTGCAGGCAACATCCAGAGCAGACAGCACCCTGAGCAGGCAGCACCATGAGCAGGCAGTACCGAGGGCAGTCAGCACCCTGGGCAGGCAGCACCCTGTGCAGGCAGGACTCAGAGCAGGCAGGACCCAGGGCAGGCAGCACCCTGTGCAGGCAGCACCCAGACCAAGCAGCACCATGAGCAGGCAGCACCCAGGACAGGCAGCACCCAGGGCAGGCAGCACCCTGTGCAGGCAGGACTCAGAGCAGACAGCACCCAGGGCAGGCAGCACCCTGTGCAGGCAGGACTCAGAGCAGGCAGCACCCAGGGCAGGCAGCACCATGAGCAGGCAGGACTCAGAGCAGGCAGGACCCAGGGCAGGCAGCACCCAGGGCAGGGAGCACCCTCGGCAGGCAGCACCCAGAGCAGGCAGCACCCTCGGCAGGCAGCACCCAGGGCAGGCAGCACCCTGGGCAGGCAGCACCCTGGGCAGGCAGGACTCAGAGCAGGCAGCACCCTGGGCAGGCAGAATCCAGGGCAGGCAGGACCCAGGGCAGGCAGCATCCTCTGCAGGCATCACCCAGGGCAGGCAGCACCCTGGGCAGGGAGCACCCAGGACAGGCAGCACCCTGTGCAGGCAGCACGTGCCTGCAGCCCTCGCATCTCCAGCCCAGCGCCCGTGAGCAGCGGTCGGGGCTGTTTCAGGAGGGGCCGGGGCTCAGAAAAGCAAACGCTGGGTGAAGCCAGACCCATCGCAGTGCGGTTTGCACTCTGACGCTGAGGGGAGCCCCGTGCCTCAGTTTCCCCCTCTGCAAAGGGTCAGGCCCTCGGGGACTTGCCTTCTGCCAGCTGAGGGCAGGGGAACATGAGGAAGAACTTCTTCCCTCTGAGGGTGACGGAGCCCTGGCCCAGGCTGCCCAGGGAGGTTGTGGAGTCTCCTTCTCTGGAGATATTCAAGACCCACCTGGACAAGGTCCTGTGCAGCCTGCTGTAGGTGACCCTGCTTCAACAGGAGGGTTGGACTAGATGACCCACAGAGGTCCCTTCCAACCCCTCCTATTCTGTGATTCTGTGAAAGCCAGGGGCTGGCTTCGAGCCCGCTGAGCACCATCCTCAGTGGCACGCAGGGTGCTGGCGTGTGCTCGGTGCCACCCCAGCAGCGACCCTCGCCCGGCATTTACCAAAACCCCCACAGAAAATCGCCAACGCTCCAGCCACGGCCGGACCACGGGCCAGGGCAGGGACGCTGCCGGCTCGGCCACGTGCCGAGGGCTCCCGAGCCCTGGGACGAGGCACCAGGTTGTAGCCAGCGGCTAGAAATCACCCCACCGCCGACGTTGGGGATTAATTAAGCTGTTTGTAAATGACTCTGCAATTAATCACTTTGTCTGTGCAAGGTGTCGCATGGAGCTCGCCTCCGCGGCTCTATATATAGCGGGGAGGTGTAGGTAGGCTCCATCCACCCCGCTCCGGAGAGACGGGCTCTTGGCTGGGCTTCCTCCATCGCAGAGCACGCGCCAGCTCGGTGCAGCAGTGGGGCTGCTGCAATGCGCCCCGGCCCCTTCGCGCCTTCCCCGTTAGGGCAGGGGGTGCTCAGCATCCCGGCTGCATCCCGACAGCTCCCAGTTCCCCTCGGCCGGGAGCTCCCTGCCCACCCTTTCCCCAAGGAACCGGGATGGGGAGGGAGGGAACCCCCCGTCTTGCGCTCGTGGGGTCCAGGGCACCGTGGCATCCGCGGGGATCGGCGCTGGCACAGCCCCAGCCCGAGCGCTGGATGCGGCTCGGAGCGCAGCATCAGCCCCGGCGCGTGAGCTGCTCTCGGCGGGACGAGGCCAACCCCGAGGAGCTGCGCCGGGGGCTGCTCCCCTGTCCGGGGGGCTGCGGGGCTGCCGAGGGCCCGCTGCGGAGACCCGGAGCACGCGTCGCAGGCACTGAGCACATGTTGCAGGCACCGAACACGTGTTGCATGCACTAAGCATGCGTTGCAGACACCGAACATGCATTGCAGATGCTGAACGTGTGATGCAGACGCTGAGCGCGTGTTGCAGGCACCGAGCGCGTTGCAGACACTGAGAGCATGGTGCATGCACTGGGCATGCATCGCAGATGCTGAGCACATTGCATGCACTGAGCATGCATCGCAGACACTGAGCATGTTGCATGCACCGAGGATGCATTGCAGACGCTGAGCACGTGTTACATGCACTGAGGATGCATTGCACACACCGAGCATGTGCTGCAGGCAGTGGGCACGCTGCAGACACTGAGAAAGTGTTGCATGCACTGAGCACGCATTGCAGGTGCTGAGCGTGTGTTACATGCACTGAGTACGTCGCATGCGCTGAACATGCATGCAGACACTGAGCATGCATTGCAGACACTGAGGAAGTGTTGCATGCACTGAGCACGCATCGCAGATGCTGAGCACGTGTTGTAGATGCTGAGCATGTTGCCTGCACTGAGCATGCTGCAGACACTGAGCACGCATTGCAGACAGCACGTTGCATGCACTGAGCATGAACTGCAGACACTGAGCATGCATGCGGGCACTCAGCAAGTGTTGCATGCACTAAGCATGCATCGCAGATGCTGAGCACGTGTTGCAGATGCTGAGTATGTTGTGTGCACTGAGCATGCTGCAGAAACTGAGCATGCATTGCAGACACTGAGGAAGTGTTGCATGCACTGAGCATGCATCGCAGATGCTGAGCACGTGTTGTAGATGCTGAGCATGTTGCGTGCACTGAGCATGCTGCAGACACTGAGCATGCATTGCAGGTGCTGAGCACGTGTTACATGCACTGAGCACGTTGCATGCTCTGAGCATGCTGCAGACACTGAGCATGCATTGCAGACAGCACGTTGCATGCACTGAGCATGAACTGCAGACACTGAGCATGAACTGCAGACACTGAGCATGTATGCAGGCACTCAGCAAGTGTTGCATGCGCTGCGCACGCATCGCAGAGGCAGGGCACGTGTTGCAGATGCCGAGCATGTGTTGCAGATGCTGAGTACATTGCATGCACTGAGCATGCTGCAGACACTGAGCATGCATGCAGACACTCAGCATGCATTGCAGACAGCATGTCGCATGCACTGAGCACGAACTGTGGACACTGAGCATGCATGCAGACACTGAGCAAGTGTTGCATGTACTGAGCACCCTGTAGACACTGAGAACACGTTACATGTGCTGAGCGTGTGTTGCAGACATGGAACACACGTGTCGGACCTCAAGCAGGCACGAAACGCTCAGCCCTGCACCGAGCAGCCCAAAATGTGCAGGACAAGAAGGACATGGAGGGGCTGGAGCGTGTCCAGAGAAGGGCAGCGAGGCTGGGGAGGGGTCTGGAGAACAAGTCTCATGAGAAGCAGCTGAGGGAGCTGGGGCTGCTCAGTCTGGAGAAGAGGAGGCTGAGGGGAGACCTTCTCGCTCTCTACAGCTCCCTGAAAGGCTCTGCATGCGGGAACGGGCGTTCTGCAGGGGAACCCCAGCTCTTGGTTCGCACCCTCAGCTGCGCGCAGCAAAGGCTCCGGGTTGGTCTGCTGGCATCACCTCACCTGCTGCACCTCCACCCGAGGAGACCCTGCAGGTTTCTGCAGCAGGTCCTCACTGTCCAAAGGTCTTTGGGTGTCCAGCAAGAGGTGAGCCCCAAATCTGGCCGAGGAGTCCAGCCGTGGGTGGCCAGATGAGGGGCGGGTGCAGGGAAACACAAGCATTGATGGCAGAGACAGTGGAAGCTCCCCGAGCCTGGCGGGGTGAGGGTGGGTGGCTGTCCTGGCCGGGAAAGGGTGGCGAGGAGGAGGACAGATGGACAAGGGAATGACTGGAGGGACAGGCAGGCTGCTGATGGGTGGGTGGGTGGAGGGATGGACAGACAGACGGAGGGATAGATGGGTGGGTGAATGGGTGGGTGGATGGATGGGTGGATGCAGGGATGGATGGGTGGGTGGATGGATGGATGGATGGATGGATGGATGGATGGATGGATGGATGGATGGATGGATGGATGGATGGCGAAATGGGTGTGTGGGTGGATGGAGGAAGGGATGCATGGGTGGTGGGATGGATGAGGGGATGGGGAATGGATGTGGGGATCAGTGGGGGGAAAGATGGATGGATGGATGGATGGATGAGTAGATGGACAGATGGGTGGATGGGTGGGTGGGTGGATAGGTGAATGGATGGATGGATGGATGAATGGGTGGATGAATGGATGGATGGATGAGTGGGTGGGTGGGTGACTGGAGGAGTGGATGGAGGGATGGAGGGATAGGCGGTGAGATGGGTGGAGGGATAGAGGGAGGGATGGATGGGTGGATGAATGGATCGTTGAGAAGATGGATAAGGGATGGAGGAATGGGTGAGTGGGTGGATAGAGGGAGGGACACATGGATGATGTGATCAGGGGATGGATGGGGAATGGGTGTGGGGATCAGTGGGGGGATGGATGGACGGATGGATGGACGGATGGATGGACAGAGGGATGAATAGATTGATGGATGGACAGATGGATGGATGGATGGATGGATGGATGGATGGATGGATGGATGGATGGATGGATAGATGGATGGATGGATGGATGGATGGATGGATGGATGGATGGATGGATGAATATCTGGACAAGGCTGAGTGCTACTGGTATTTCATGCCCAGGTGCAGCAACAAAGAGGCCCGAGCCGGCGAGGCCGAGGCTTGCGGGGGGCTGGTGTTGGGGGGCAGTGGGGACGTGGGTGCCTCCCCTCCGTCTCCATCTCGACGGCTCCGTCGCCCCTTGCAGCGCTGCCGGTGATGCCGCCAGTGCCGACGCCGCAAACCCGGCAGCGCCTGCGGGTGATTGACATCCCCCTCCCCCGCATGACTCACGGCCCGGCCCCCCGGGGGGGCTCTGCTCGAGGAGGGGGCGGTGGGACTCCCACCCAGGGCCACCGCAGCAGCTCAGCGGGAGAGCGATGCTCCCAGCCCCACGGGCGCATGCAGCCCCTTCTTGCTGTGCCCCCCTGCATCCCTGCATCCCTGCATCCCCACACCCCTGCATCCCTGCATCCCCCATCCCTGCACCCCCCATACCCACACCCCCGCATCCCTGCATCCCTGAATCCCCCCACCCCTGCATCCCCGCAACCCCACATCACTGCACTCCTGCATCCCCACATCCCTGCGCTCCTGCACACCCGCATCCCTACATCCCCGCATCCTGGCACCTCCGCATCCCTGCATCCCTGTGCCCATGCGCCCCACATCTCTGCACCCTTGCACCCCTGCATCCCTGCATCCCTGCACCCCGCCTCCCTGCATCACTGCATGCCTGCACCCCTGCAACCCCACATCCCCGCATCCCTGCACCCCTGCAACCCCCATCCGTGCACCCCTGCACCCCCGCATCCCTGCACCCCTGCGTCCATGCACCCCACAAACCTGCACCCTTGCACCCCTGCATTCCTGCATCCCTGCACCCCTGCAACCCCCATCCGTGCACCCCTGCACCCCTGCACCCCCGCATCCCTGCATCCCTGCACCCCACCTCCCTGCATCACTGCATGCCTGCACCCCTGCATCCCCACATCCCTGCATCCCTGCACCCCTGCAACCCCCATCCGTGCACCCCTGCACCCCCGCATCCCTGCACCCCTGCGTCCATGCACCCCACAAACCTGCACCCCTGCGCCCTTGTATCCCTGCACCCTTGCATCCCTGCATCTCTGCATCCCAGCATCCCTGCATCCCCGCAGCTCTGCACTCCCGCACACTTGCACCCCCGCATCCCCGCATCCCTGCACCCCTACATCCCCGCATCCCTGCACCCCTGCATCCCTGCACCCCACCTCCCCACACCCCTGCATCCCTGCACCCCCACACCCCCACATCCCCGCATCCCTGCACCCCTGCATCCCTACATCCCTGCACCCCTGCATTCCTGCACCCCTGCATCCCTACATCCCTGCACCCCTGCATTCCTGCACCCCTACACCCCTACATCCCCCCATCCCCACACCCCTGCATCCCCACACCGCTGCATCCCGGCATCCCGGGGGACCTGGAGCAGGCGGTGGGACCAGGCCACCTCCCACCACCCAGGCTGAGCTCCGAGGACGTTCCCAGCAGGGATGGCACCCAGGCGCAGCTCGAACAGGTTCTCAGGTGCGCACGCACACAGACGCTTACACACACAGCTTCACGCATGCACACGTGTGTGCTTCCCGTGACGGCAGCTGGTACAGAGTCGCACCGAGCGGCCATGGGTTTAGGGTGGGTTTGGGCATGGATTTAGGGTGGGCTTAACTGTGGGTTCAGGGTGGATTTAGAGTGAGTTTGGCCATGGGTTTAGGGTGGGCTTGGCCACGAGTTTGGCCATGGGTTTAGGGTGGGTTTGGCCATGGGTTTAGGGTGGGCTTGGCCATGTGTTTTGGGTGGGTTTGGCTGTGGGTTTAGGGTGGGCTTGGCCATGGGTTTTCGGTGGGTTTGGCCATGGGATTAGGATGGGTTTGGCCATGGGTTTTGGGTGGGCTTGGCCATGGGTTTTGGGTGGGCTTGGCCATGGGTTTAGGGTGGGTTTGGCCACGGGTTTAGGGTGGGTTTGGCCATGGGTTTAGGGTGGGTTTGGCCACGGATTTAGGGTGGGCTTGGCCATGGGTTTAGGATGGGCTTGGCCATGGGTTTTGGGTGGGTTTGGCCACGGGTTTAGGATGGGCTTGGCCATGGGTTTAGGGTGGGCTTGTCCATGGGTTTTGGGTGGGTTTGGCCACGGGTTTAGGATGGGCTTGGCCATGGGTTTTGGGTGGGTTTGGCCACGGATTTAGGGTGGGCTTGGCCATGGGTTTTGGGTGGGTTTGGCTGTGGGTTTAGGGTGGGTTTGGCCATGGGTTTTGGGTGGGTTTGGCCACGGGTTTAGGATGGGCTTGGCCATGGGTTTTGGGTGGGTTTGGCCATGGGTTTAGGATGGGCTTGGCCATGGGTTTTGGGTGGGTTTGGCCATGGGTTTAGGGTGGGCTTGGCCATGGGTTTTGGGTGGGTTTGGCTGTGGGTTTGGCCATGGATGTAGGGTGGGCTTAGTCATGGGTTTGGCCATAGGTTTAGGGTGGGTTTAGGGTGGGTTTTATCCATGGGTTTTGGGTGGGTTTGGCTGCGGGTTTTGGGTAGGCTTGGACATGGGTTTGTCCATGGACCTTGGGTGGGCTTGGCCATGGGTTTTGGGTGGGTTTGGCCGTGGGTTTTGGGTGGGCTTGGTTGTGGGTTTGGCCATGGATGTAGGATGGGCTTGGCCATGGGTTTGGCTGTGGGTTTAAGATGGGCTTGGGCCTGGGCTTGGCCAAGGGCTTAAGGTGGGCTTGGCCATGGGTTTGGGGTGGGTTTGGCTGTGGGTTTGGCCATGGATGTAGGGTGAGCTTGGTCATGGGTTTAGGGTGGATTTGGCCATGAGTTTAGGGTGGGCTTGGTCGTGGGTTTTGGGTGGGTTTGGGCCTGGGCTTGGCCATGAGTTTAGGGTAGGCTTGGCTGTGGGTTTTGGATGGGCTTGGCCATGGATTTAGGGTGGATTTGGCCATGGATTTAGGGTGGGCTTGGCCATGGGTTTTGGGTGGGTTTGGGTGGGTTTGGCCATGGATTTAGTGTGGGCTTGGCCATGGGTTTGGCCAGGGGTTTAGGGTGGGCTTGGCCGTATGGGTTTGGCCATGGGTGAAGCACGGAGTGGCCACAGGAAGGTGGGTGCAGGCAGGGGAACTGCAAACCCTTGCCCACCCCAGGAACCTCCTTCCATCCCGGCGCGCAGCATCCCGGCTGCACGGGCAGCGCTTGGCAGCACAGGGGACCATCGGACCAGGGTGCCACCACCCTGTCACCCAGAAGATGCCACCACGCTCCATGGCATCACTCATCGGCTCGCCACCACCCGCTGCCCCCCACCCTGGTCATCCACCCCGCGTGGCCGGCACAGACCTGGACACCTCCACGCCGTTTCCCCAAGACCTTTAATACCGCGGCGGTGGGAAGCGGGGGCAGCTTTTGCCACCCCCCCACCTTGTCCCCCCCCTTCCAGCAGAGCCTGGAGTCAGGGTGGGGGGCAGAGGCTGGATGCACCCCCGCTCCGGTTTGGGGGGCTGCGGAGGCTCTTGATGCCCTGCCCGGCTCAGACGGGACCCCCGGGATGGGGTACCCCCTCCCCAGGGAGCACCCCAATGCCGGCTCCGAGCACACATCCCACGGGAACGATCGTTTTCCAGGAGAGAGATTAAAAAATAGAGGGGGGAGGAGGAGAAGCTGAGACCCCCCAGCTGCAGCCCCCCGCCCCGAAAGCGGGGCGCGGGGTCGGGGGGTGGCACTGCCCGGTCCCCGTGGGCTGCTGGCCGTGGGTCCCCAGGGTGGCTGTGCCAGCAGGGTGGGGGGGCTGGCTGCCGCTTCCCCTCTTGGGTCACCCCGGGGGGAGGCGAGGGGGCACAGCGGAGGCTGCGGAGCCGGCGGGACCCCTGGGAGGTGCCAGGGGCACCCCGAGGGCCACCGCGCTTGCGGACGAACCTGTGGCACAAGCAAAGGGTCAGCCATGCAGGTCGGGGGGGGGGGTCTCACCTCCATCCCCCTCCCACCTCGCAGGGGGACACTGGGGTGGGGGGGCAGGGGTGAGGGGACACTCACCCAGCGCCTCAGGCCTCTCGCTCAGGCGTTCCTCAGGAGCTGGGGACGGAGCAGAATGGACCCCATCAGTCCCCAGCCTCCCCCCCCATCCCGGCATCGCCGCTCCCGGGGGGGGACGGGGGGCAAAACCCCGAGAACGGGGAGCCGTGGTGCCCCCGACACATCCCCGAGCAGCCGGCATGAGGGGACGAATGGGTGCAGCAATGGGACCCCCAAGGCGACG
Source organism: Opisthocomus hoazin (assembly GCF_030867145.1). Classification (NCBI taxonomy): domain Eukaryota; kingdom Metazoa; phylum Chordata; class Aves; order Opisthocomiformes; family Opisthocomidae; genus Opisthocomus; species Opisthocomus hoazin. The sequence continues at coordinate 3,036,537 of NC_134414.1, read as the reverse complement.
TCCCCGGGGTGCCGGACCCTCGCCCCGGACCATGCCAGCCGCTGCTCTGTGGAGACCCCCTGCCAGGGGTGGGGGTCCGAGCCCGGAACGAGGAGAGGGCACGGAGCAGGCGAAGCCCCCCAGGAGCTTCCCCGTTGTCCCCCACCCCCCTGTTATAAACCTGGGCAGGGGTCCCGCTCCTGGGGGATGGGCACGAGGCAGGGGTGCCTGCCCTTGGGGTACCCTCGGACGCCCAATGCCGGTGGCGGGACCCCCACCCTGGCGCAGCCCCCTCCTCGGGTTGATAACAGCAAGGAGGACCCAAGGGACAGGCTCAGGCGTGGTGGGAGGTTTGGGACACCCCCCCCACCCAGGAGACCCCCCCATCACCCCCAACGCCGGAGCGGGCACCCAAAGGACCCCCACACCACCCATCTCCCTCTAGGGTGGCGGAGGATGATGCTGGCACATAGGGAATGGGAGCAGGGACCCCCCCTCGGCGTGTGATGCCGGGGAGACACGGCCCCGCGCAGAGGGACCCCCGCCCGCCCGCCGTCCCCATCTCACTCACGGTTAGGGGGTCCGCAGCAAAGGCAGCCACGCTGCTCCTCATCTCGCTCTCGTTGCCCCGCAGCGGGATGAGGGAGACGTGACCCAACCTGGAGTCCTGACGCGCCCGCGACGCCCGCGCCTGGCAGCTCTCCGAGGGCCACAGGGCCCCCCCGTGCTGGGGACAGAGGGGACGGGGGGTGGAGCAGGGCTGCAGAGGGGCTTGGTGGTGCTCAGCCACCTGGGGACCTCTCCTCCGCCCCGGGATCGCAGAATCACCGGATCATCAAGGTTGGAGAAGACCTCTGAGATCATCAAGTCCAACCGCCAACCCAACCCCACCATGCCTGCTCAACCATGTCCCCAAGGGCCACATCCACACGGTGTTTGAACCCCTCCAGGGATGGGGACTCCACCACCTCCCTGGGCAGCCTGGGCCAAGACCTGACCACTCTTCAAGTGAAGAAATTTTTCCCAATCTCCAATCTGAACCTCCCCTGATGCAACTTGAGGCCATGAAGTGTTGGCTCATGCCTTGACCAGAGCTGAGCACGATTCTCCCTGCTGCCCTGAGCAGCTCACCAGGCAGAATCATAGAATCATGGAATGGTTTGGGTTAGCAGGGACCTGAAAGATCATCTGGTTCCAACCCCTCTGCCATCAGCAGGGACATCTTCCCCCAGCCCAGGCTGCTCAGAGCTCCATCCAACCTGGCCTTGAACACTGCCAGGGAGGGGGCAGCCACAGCTTCTCTGGACAACCTGTGCCAGGGCCTCACCACCCTCAAGGTGAAGAATTTCTTCCTAATATCTCATCTAAATCTGCCCTCTTTGAGTTCAGAGCCGTTCCCCCTTGTCCTATCACTGCACCCCCTTGTGAAAAGCCCCTCTCCATCCTTCCTGTAGCCCCTTCAGGCACTGGCAGCTGCTCTAAGGTCACTCCGGAGCCTTCTCTGCTCCAGGCTGAGCAGCCCCAACTCAGAGAGCAGCTCTGTGGAGAGGGACTGGGAGTGCTGGGGGACGACAGGGTGACCATGAGCCAGCAGCGTGCCCTGGGTGCCAAGAAGGCCAATGGGATCCTGGGGTGCATGAGGAGGAGTGTGGGCAGCAGGGCGAGGGAGGTTCTCCTCCCCCTCTGCTCTGCCCTGGTGAGGCCCCATCTGCAGTGCTGTGTCCAGTGCTGGGCTCCCCAGTTCAAGAGAGATGAGGAGCTGCTGGAGTGAGCCCAGCACAGGGCTATGAGGATGAGGAGGGGACTGGAGCATCTCTGCTACGAGGAGAGGCTGAGGGAGCTGGGCTTGTTCAGCCTGGAGAAGAGAAGGCTGCGAGGGGACCTTAGAAATGCCGATAAATATCTGCAGGGTGGGGGTCAGGAGGATGGGGCCAGACTCTTTCCAGTGGTGCCCAGCGACAGGACAAGGGGCAACGGGCACAAACTGAAGCCGAGGAAGCTCCAGCTGAACCCGAGGAAGAACTTCTTCCCTCTGAGGGTGACGGAGCCCTGGCCCAGGCTGCCCAGGGAGGCTGTGGAGTCTCCTTCTCTGGAGATATTCCAGCCCCGCCTGGCCGCGGTGCTGTGCAGCCTGCTCTGGGTGACCCTGCTTCGGCAGGGGGTTGGGTGGGGGATCCCCAGGGGTCCCTTCCAGCCCCTGCCATGCTGGGATTCTGGGATTCTGGGATGCTGTGAGCTCTCCCAGCCTCTCCTCACAGGAGCGGTCTCCATTTCAGGGTGCTGGGGTACCCTGGGGGGTCTCCACTAGCCCAGCACCCCTCCTGGCTGCCAGCCCCCTCTCGGTGCACCCCGTGCCCCCTGCCCACCTGCACTTGGAGGAAGGTGGCGAACCACTCCCGCAGATCGGCCTGGGTGTCACAGCACAGGTACCTGGGGGGACACGGCGTCAGCGGCCGGGGGGGGACGCAGCCGGGACCCCGGCCGGGCAGACCCCAGGGGACCGATGGGGACCCCGGTGGTACCCGGAGTGGGTCAGTGGGTGCCCAGCCAAGCTCAGAGAAATCCCCCCCCCCCCCCCATCACGCCCCTGGCAGGGAGAGCAGCCCCCCCCTTCCATGCCGGGGGACAACTTTTGGGGCCCCATGTCCCCCCCCACCCCGACCCTCACCATTGCTGCTTCTCGTGCTTCTCGTTCTCGTAGAAGACTGTGAAGCCCCAGCTGGGAGGGGGGGGGGAGAAGATGCAGACCCCCGGTCAAAGGACCTCAGCAACACCCCCCCAGCCCTGCAATACCCCCCCCCCCAGTCCCTGCAAACCCCCCCAGCCCTGCCAACGCCCCCATCCCTGCAAAGCCCCCCATCCCTGCAAAGCCCCCCAGTCACTGTAAACACCCCCAGCCCTGAAAACCCCCCCGTCCTTGCAACCCCCCCAGCCCTGCAAACCCCCCCAGCCCTGCAAACTCCCCCAGACCCTGCAACCCCCCCATCCCTGCAACCCCCCAATCCCTGCAAACCCCCCAAGTCCCTGCAAACCCCCCCCAGCCCTGCAACCCCCCCAGCCCTGCAACCCCCCCAGTCCTGCAACCCCCCCATCCCTGCAACCCCCCCATCCCTGCAACCCCCCCGTCCCTGCAAACCCTCCCAGTCCCCACAAACCCCCCAGACCCTGCAAACCCCCCCAGTCCCCACAAACCCCCCAGACCCTGCAAACCCCCCATCCCTGCAAACCCCCCAACCCTGCAAACCCCCCCAGCCTTGAAACCTCCCCTCGTCCGTGCAACCCCCCCATCCCTGCAAACCCCCCCAGTCCCTGCAACCCCCCCATCCCTGCAACCCCCCCATCCCTGCAACCCCCCAACCCTGCAACCCCCCCCACCTTGAAACCTCCCCCCGTCCCTGCAACCCCCCCATCCCTGAAAACCCCCCCATCCCTGCAACCCCCCCAGCCCCACACACCCCCCCAGCCCTGAAAACCCCCCCATCCCTGCAACCCCCCCAGCCCTGCAAACCCCCCCAGCCCCACACACCCCCCCAGCCCTGAAAACCCCCCCAGCCCTGCAAACCCCCCCAGCCCCACACACCCCCCCAGCCCTGCACACGCTCCCACATACGCACATGTAAATACACACGTGTGCACATGCACACCGCTCGCTGACATGCACACACGCACACGTGAACACGCACACGCACGCAGCTCGCTGACACGGAAGCACACAGGCACACGCCTGTGCACGCATGCGCACACACGTGCACACGGATTGACATGCATGCACGCACCCACGTGCACACTGACACGTGCACACGCTCACACCCACGCACAGACACATGTGCACGTGCACACACACACATGCATGCACACACTCAGACACACGCACATACATGTATGCACATGCACACGGACACACACACGTGCACAACTCCCTGACACGCGTGCACATGCTCACACCCACGCACAGACACGTATGTGCATTCACACATGCACACACAGACACAACACGCAGGCGTGCACTCCTATGCACACACGCACACGCTCACACCCATGCACATAGACACATGCACACGCACACACGTGTACACTACTCCCTGACACACATGCACACACACCCATGCACACGTATGTACATTGACACGTGCACACACGCACACGACAGGCAGGCACGCACCCCTACGCACCCGCTCACACCCACGCACAGACACATGCACACGCACACACGTGTACGCTACTCCCTGACACGCATGCACACACTCACACCCACGCACAGACACATGCACACGCACACACATGTACACAACTCCCTGGCACGCACGTGCACACCACATGCACACTCACACACATGCACACATACAGATGCACACGCACACACACATGTACACAACTTGACACGCATGCACACGCTCACACGCAGATGCTGACGTGCCTGCCCACGTCCACGTGCACACACTGACACACATGCACACGTGCACAGGCACACGCACCCACTCGCATGTGCACAGACGCTGACATGCGCGCACACATGCGCCCATAAACATGCACACACACACACACGCATGCACACACGTGCCCACACACACAGGTATGCACGCACACACATGAACACACACACACCCCCCCCCGCCACGCGCTGTTCCCCCCCCACCAGGGCCTGGTCCCTGACCCCGGACCCCCCTCCCCGCGCGGCGCCGTGTCCCCCAGCACAAACCCGCATGCCCCTTGTCCCTGTCCCCACCCGGTCCCCATTCCTGTCCCCAGCCCTGTCCCTGTCCCCATCCTCGTCCCCATCCCAGTTGCTGTCCCCATCAACATCCCAATTCCCATTCCCATGCCCAGCCCCATCCCAGTCTCCATCCCCGTCCCTATCCCCATCCCCACGCCCAATCCTATCCCTATCTCCGTCTCCATCCCCATCCCCGTCTCCATCCCTGTCTCCATCCCCATCTCCATCTCCATCCCTGTCCCCATCCCCATCACCATCCCTGTCCCTATCCCATCCCCATCCCCATCCCCATCCCCATCCCCATCCCATCTCCCTCTCCATCCCCATCTCCACCCCCATCTCCATCCCCATTCCCAACCCCAACCCCATCACCACCTCCATCCCTGTCCCCATCCCGATCCCCATCCCTGTCCCTATGCCCATCTCCATGCCCAACCTCAGCCCTACCCATCCCCGTCCCCATCCCCATCTCCATCTCCATCCACATCTCCATCACCATCCCCATCCCTATCCCATTTCCATCCCCATCCCTATCCCATCTCCATCCCCATCCCTATCCCAACTCCATCTCCATCCCAATCCCAATCCCCATCCCCATCTCCATCCCCATCTCCATCCCCATTCCCATCCCCATCTCCATCCCCATTCCCATCCCCAACCCCATCACCATCTCCATCCCTGTCTCCATCCCCATCCATGTCCATGTTATAGAACCATAGAATCACGTCCGTCTCCCTGTCCCCATCACTGTCCCCTTCAGCATTCCCGTCCCCATCCCCATCCTCATGTCCCTCCCTGTTCCCCATCCCCATCCCTGTCCATGTCATGGAACCATAGAATCACGTCCCTCTCCCTGTCCCTGTCCCCATCAACATCCCAATTCCCACCCTCACGCCCAACCTCATCCCCATCTCCATCCCTGTCCCTATCCCCATTCCCATCCCTGTCCCTATCCCCATCCCTATCCCTATCCCGATCTCCACGCCCAACCTCAGCCCTACCCATCCCCATCCCCGTCCCCATCTCCATCATCTCCATCATCTCCATCATCTCCATCTCCGTCCACCTCCATCTCCATCCCTGTCCCCATCCCTGTCCCTATCCCCATCTCCATGCCCAACCTCAGCCCTACCCATCCCCATCCCCGTCCCCATCCCCATCATCTCCATCTCCATCCACCTCCATCTCCATCCCCGTCCCCATCCCTGTTCCTATCCCCATCTCCACACCCAACCTCAACCCTACCCATCCCCATCCCCGTCCCCATCTCCATCATCTCCATCATCTCCATCTCCATCTCCATCTCCATCCACCTCCATCTCCATCCCTGTCCCCATCCCTGTCCCTATCCCCATCTCCATGCCCAGCCTCAGCCCTACCCATGCCCATCCCCGTCCCCATCCCCATCATCTCCATCTCCATCTCCATCCACCTCCATCTCCATCCCCGTCCCCATCCCTGTCCCTATCCCCATTTCCACACCCAACCTCAGCCCTACCCATCCCCATCCCCGTCCCCATCTCCATCATCTCCATCATCTCCATCTCCATCTCCGTCCACCTCCATCTCCATCCCTGTCCCCATCCCTGTCCCTATCCCCATCTCCATGCCCAGCCTCAGCCCTACCCATGCCCATCCCCGTCCCCATCTCCATCATCTCCATCTCCATCTCCATCCACCTCCATCTCCATCGCTGTCCCTATGCCCATCTCCACGCCCAACCTCATCCCTATCCATCCCCATCTCCATCTCCATCTCCATCTCCATCTCCATCGCTGTCCCTATGCCCATCTCCACGCCCAACCTCAGCCCTATCCATCCCCATCTCCATCTCCATCTCCATCTCCATCCACCTCCATCTCCATCGCTGTCCCTATGCCCATCTCCACGCCCAACCTCATCCCTATCCATCCCCATCTCCATCTCCATCTCCATCTCCATCTCCATCTCCATCGCTGTCCCTATGCCCATCTCCACGCCCAACCTCATCCCTATCCATCCCCATCTCCATCTCCATCTCCATCTCCATCTCCATCCCCAACCCCATCCCCATCTCCATCCCTGTCTCCATCTCCATCCCCCTCCATCTCCATCCCCATCCCCATCTCTGTCCCCGTCCTCATCCCCATCCCTGTCCCCATCCTCGTCCTCATCCCCATCCCTGTCCATGCCACAGAACCACGTCCCTGTCCCCGTCCCCGACCCCAGCTGAGCCGGGCACCGCGTCACCGCTCACCACGTCGGCGGCCGAAGCTTCTTCTTAATGCCCAGGTAGACCTTCAGGTTCCTGACGGGCCACTCCTTCTCTGGCTTGTGGCTCTGGGGGGGGAGAGGGGCCCGGTGCCGGGTTGGGGGCTGCAGGGCCACCGCCAGACCCTCGCCACCCATCGCCCACACCGGTGCCAGGATGGGATTTGTCCCACTGGGAGGGAGGAGAAGCCATAGGGATGAGGTGGTGGGAAGGGTCTCAGCCCGGGTCATGGGTGCAGATGGGTGCCCGCCACCCACCGCCGAGCCCCCGCCTCGAGGCGAGGGGACGCAGGGGGGTCCGGTCCTGCAGCGGGGTCCCTGCACCGGCACCTTGCGACGGGGTCTCCAGAGCCTGGCACTAGGTGTGCCCCACGGGGACACCCAGGTCACGCCCCTCCTCGCCACCTCTCTCTGCCCCAGTGATGTCCCCAAATGTCCCACCACCGGCACACCACGGAGGGTGAAGATGGGTGCCCCACCTCCACGTAGGGTGGGCTGGGGTCCCCCTGGCACGGGAGCATCCCTCCCTGTGCCCAACGGGGTGGGGGGCAAACGGGACATCCCGGCAAAGCCAGGGCACCCACCCCACCGCAGGGGTCAAAGCCCCCCAGCTCCGTCCCCTCTCGCCCGGGATGCACCCCCAATGCCGGGGGGCTAACTTGGGGAGGGGGGGGGGGCTGGCAGCACCCCTGGCACACGCAGCACCCCGTCGGGTTGCGGGATTGGATTTGGGATTGACCCCGGGTGACCTTGTAAGGGCAGCGGGCGCGGGTGCCCCCCACGCGCCCCGGCCGAGCCCCCCCGGGCTCCCCCTACTCACGTTCTCCAAGGGGGGGGTCCGCTGCTTCAGGCTCTCTTCGACAGAGGAAGGGGGGTTAAAGCGGAGGCAGCGGGGGGCTCGGGGGGCACCCCCCTGGCAGACCCTGCGTGCCCACGGGCGGGGGACGGGCGACGCAGGCAGCGAGGTGCCGGGGTGCGGTGTCAGACCGGGGAGCAGGGGCAGCGGGGACCGGAGAGCGGGGAGCAGAGGTCCCGGCACGGCCGGGGTGCCAGCGTCCCCCTCCTGAGCCCTGGCACTGCCTAGGAGCCGGCTCCGGACCCGCTCCGGGAAAGTTCCGGATCTGGGAGAGCGACGGCACTGCTGGGGTCGGCCCCACCGCTGCAGTGCCCGTGATGCCAGCGTCATCGCTGCAACGCCAGTGTGATGCCAGCCCCACCGCTGCCTGCAGTGCCCATGCGATGCCAGCCCCATCGCTGCCTGCAATGCCCATGTGATGCCAACTCCATCACTGCCTGCAGTGCCAGCCCCATCGCTGCAGTGTCCATGGTGCCAGCCCCACCGCTGCCTGCAGTGCCCATGCGATGCCAGCTCCATCACTGCCTGCAGTGCCAGCCCCATCACTGCAATGTCCATGATGCCAGCCCCACCGCTGCCTGCAATGCCCGTGTGATGCCAGCTCCATGGCTGCAATGCCCATGTGATGCCAGCCCCATAACTGCCTGATGCCAGCTCCATCGCTGCAATGTCCATGATGCCAGCTCCATCACTGCCTGCAGTGCCAGCCCCATAGCTGCAATGTCCATGATGCCAGCCCCACCGCTGCCTGCAATGCCCGTGTGATGCCAGCCCCATAACTGCCTGCAGTGCCAGCCCCATCTCTGCAGTGCCCGTGATGCCAGCCCCACAACTGCCTGCAACACCAGCCCCATCGCTGCCTGCAATGCCCGTGATGCCAGCTCCATGGCTGCAATGCCCATGTGATGCCAGCCCCATAACTGCCTGCAACGCCAGCTCCATCGCTGCCTCCAGTGCCCATGAGATGCCAGCTCCATCGCTGCAATGCCCGTGATGCCAGCCCCACCGCTGTCAGCAACACCAACCCCATCGCTGCCTGCAACGCCCATGTGATGCCAACTCCACCACTGCCTGCAATGCCCATGTGATGCCAGCTCCACCGCTGCCTGCAATGCCCATGTGATGCCAGCTCCACCACTGCCTGCAACGCCCATGCGATGCCAACCCCATCGCTGCCTGCAACGCCCATGTGATGCCAGCTCCATCACTGCCTGCAACGCCCATGTGATGCCAGTTCCACCACTGCCTGCAACGCCCATGTGATGCCAACCCCATCGCTGCCTGCAACGCCCATGTGATGCCAGCTCCACCACTGCCTGCAACGCCCATGTGATGCCAGTCCCATAACTGCCTGCAACGCCAGCTCCATCGCTGCCTCCAATGCCCATGAGATGCCAGCTCCATTGCTGCCTGCATCTCCAGCCCTGTCACTGCCTGCCATGCCCGTGCGATGCCAGCTCCATCGCTGCAATGCCCGTGATGCCAGGCCCACCGCTGTCAGCAACGCCAGCCCCATCGCTGCCTGCAGTGCCTGTGATGCCAGCTCCACCACTGCCTGCAACGCCCATGTGATGCCAGTTCCACCACTGCCTGCAACGCCCATGTGATGCCAGCTCCACCACTGCCTGCAACGCCCATGTGATGCCAGCTCCACCACTGCCTGCAACGCTCATGTGATGCCAACCCCATCGCTGCCTGCAACGCCCATGTGATGCCAGCTCCACCACTGCCTGCAACGCCCATGTGATGCCAGCTCCACCACTGCCTGCAACGCCCATGTGATGCCAGTTCCACCACTGCCTGCAACGCCAGCTCCATCGCTGCCTCCAATGCCCATGAGATGCCAGCTCCATCGCTGCCTCCAATGCCCATGAGATGCCAGCTCCATCGCTGCCTGCATCTCCAGCCCTGTCACTGCCTGCCATGCCCGTGCGATGCCAGCTCCATCGCTGCAATGCCCGTGATGCCAGCCCCATAACTGCCTGCAACGCCAGCTCCATCGCTGCAATGTCCATGATGCCAGCCCCATCGCTGCCTGCAATGCCCATGTGATGCCAGCCCCACCGCTGCCTGGAGTGCCCATGCTATGCCAGCTCCATCACTGCCTGCAGTGCCAGCCCCATCGCTGCAATGTCCATGATGCCAGCCCCACCGCTGCCTGCAATGCCCATGTGATGCCAGCTCCATGGCTGCAATGCCCGTGTGATGCCAGCCCCATAACTGCCTGCAATGCCAGCTCCATCGCTGCCTCCAATGCCCATGAGATGCCAGCTCCATCGCTGCAATGCCCGTGATGCCAGCCCCACCGCTGCCAGCAACGCCAGCCCCATCGCTGCCTGCAGTGCCTGTGATGCCAGCTCCACCACTGCCTGCAACGCCCATGTGATGCCAGCTCCACCACTGCCTGCAACGCTCATGTGATGCCAGCTCCACCACTGCCTGCAATGCCCATGTGATGCCAGCTCCACCACTGCCTGCAACGCCCGTGATGCCAGCTCCACCTCTGCCTGCAACGCCCATGTGATGCCAGCTCCACCTCTGCCTGCAACGCCAGCTCCATCGCTGCCTCCAATGCCCATGAGATGCCAGCTCCATCGCTGCCTCCAATGCCCATGAGATGCCAGCTCCATCGCTGCCTGCATCTCCAGCCCTGTCACTGCCTGCCATGCCCGTGCGATGCCAGCTCCATCGCTGCAATGCCCGTGATGCCAGGCCCACCGCTGTCAGCAACGCCAGCCCCATCGCTGCCTGCAGTGCCTGTGATGCCAGCTCCACCACTGCCTGCAACGCCCATGTGATGCCAGTTCCACCACTGCCTGCAACGCCCATGTGATGCCAACCCCATCGCTGCCTGCAACGCCCATGTGATGCCAGCTCCACCACTGCCTGCAACGCCCATGTGATGCCAGTCCCATAACTGCCTGCAACGCCCATGTGATGCCAGCTCCACCTCTGCCTGCAACTCCCATGTGATGCCAACCCCATCGCTGCTTGCAACTCCCATGTGATGCCAGCCCCATCGCTGCCTGCAACGCCCATGTGATGCCAGCCCCATCGCTGCCTGCAGTGCCAACGTGCTGCCAGCCCCATGACTGCCTCCAACGCCCATGCGACGCCAGCCCACGCGGGTCCCAGCCCCCCCAGCACCCTCCCGGCGCAGGGTCGCAGCGCGGCGGGGCTGGGGGGCAGGCGTGCGGGCAGGGCGGGCAGCGGGCAGCGGGCAGCGGGCAGCGGGCAGCGGGCGGGCAGGGCTCACCCGCACTTCCTTGTAGAGGCGCAGGCAGCTGGCGCTGAGGATGAAGTAGCGGTCGTGGAAGCCGGTGCTCAGGCCCAGCCCCAGCAGGTTCCGCTCCTCCCGAAACTTCATCATGCCATGCTTGCAGTCGCCCACTCTGCTGGCTGCGGGCACAGGTCTGAGCGGCTCCGGCCCCCCCGGGGGGTCAGGCCCCCCAGGATGGGCGCGGGGTGCAGCCAGACCCGAGGGGAACAGGAAGGGGAACCCCCCCTCAGCACCCTCACTGCAGCCCACCAGCGGTGCCCCCTGCTCCCAGCCCGGGCAGGACCCGCTGCCCCACTGCGCTGTGCCCAGCATCCAGCACCCATACGGCTGGCGTGGTCAGGCAGGATGCGGTCCCGGGATGGGTGATCCCATGGGGATTCGCTGCGGGGTCACAGCCAGCAGGATGGGGAGATGTCTCCAGCCCTGTCCTTGTCCCTATCCCTTTCCCCATCCCATCCCCATCCCTTTCCCCACCCCCATCCCGTCTCCATCGCTGTTCTTGTCCCCATCCCTGTCCTTGTCCACACCCCTTTCCCATCTGCATCCCATCCCCATCCCCATCCTCATCCCCAGCCCAGCCCCATCCCATCCCATCTCCATCTACATCCCCATCCCCATCCTATCTCCATCCCTGTCCCCATCCCCTTCCCCATCCCATACTCCTCCCCTTCCCTATTCCCATCCCCATCCCCATCCCATCTCCCTTCCTGTCCCCATCCCATCCCATCCCATCCCATCCCATCCCATGCCATCCCCATCCCCATCTCATCCCATCTCATTCCATCCCATCCCATCTCCAACCCCATCCCCATACCATCCTATCCCATCCCATCTCCAACCCCTTCCCCATCCCATCTCCACACCCATCCCCTTCCTATCCCATCCCCATCCCCATCCCATCCTATCCCCATCCCTTTCCCCATCCCCATCCCATCGCCATCCGCATCCCATCTCCAGCCTCATTCCCATCCCATCTCCATCCCATCCCCATCCCCTTCCCTATCCCCATCCCAATCTCCATCCCCATCCCATCCCATCCCAGTCCCCATCCCATTCCATCTCCATCCCCATCCCCATCCGCATCCCCATCCCCATCCCCATCCCCATCCCCATCCCATCCTATCCCCATCCCATCCCAGTCCTCATCCCATCCCATCTCCATCCTCATCCCTATCCTCATCCCCATCCCATCCTGTTCCCATCACTTTGCCCATCCCCATCCCATCCCCATCCTCATCCTCATCTCCATCCCCATCCCCATCCGCATCCCCTCTCTGGCCCCATCTCCATCGCCTTCTCCATCCCATCCCCGTCCCCTTCCCTATTCCCATCCCCATCCCATCCCATCCCAGTCCCCATCCCATCCCATCTCCATCCTCACCCCATCCTCATCCCACCCCATCCCACCTGCATCCTATCCCTGTCCCTGTCCCTGTCCCCTCCCTCCTCTCCCCGCCAGCGCCCCGGCTGCTCACCGAGGTAGAGGAGCATGCTCTCCATGGACATCTGCTTCTTCACCACCAGGTAGCTCTCTGTCCCCAGGCAGTGCACAATGGGCAGGACTTTCTCCGAGTAGTGCAAGGGCCGTTCTGCCGGGCAGGGAGAAGGGCAGGGGTCAGGCAGCACCCCAAGGGCTGGCACCCACCAAGGGGGAGGTCACCCATGTGTCCCACCCAGCCCCGAGCAGGCCCCAAACGCAGCCCCACTGCCTCCAAACTGGCTTCGTTCCACCGTGCTGCTGCTTCCCAATTGTCCACTGAGGCGGTGGCTTTTGGCCCAAGGGACACGAGCGGCGGGCATCCCATTGGCCTTCTTGGCAACCAGGGAATGCTGATGGCTCATGGTCACCCTGTCGTCCCCCAGCACTCCCAGTCCCTCTCCGCAGAGCTGCTCTCCAGCAGGTCCACCCCAAGCCTTTCTCCAAGCCATTTGTGCCCGCTGCCCACGGACACCCCAGGGCTGCTCCCTTCGGTGGCCGGAGACCCCAGCCCCGTCCCGCCGTGCTGCAGAGGCGTGTGAGCCCCCGAGGACGCAGACGGGTCTGACCGAGCGGGGTCCTGGCCCAAAGCACTGGCCCGGCTGCGGCGCTTGGCCATGTGCAACCCGTATGCGGCGAGCAAAGCTGCGGCACCACAGCCGTTCTCGCCGAAGCACCTGGAGCCCATCCCAGCATCGCTCTGTGGTGGAGGCTCCATGGGAGCCTTCTTGTCCCCATCTCCACCTCCATCCCTATCCCCATCCCCACTTTCATCTCTGTCCCCAGCTCCATGTCCAGCCCCATACCCACCTTCATCTCTGTCCCTATCTCCAGCTCCATCTCCATGCCCATTCCCATCTCGATCTCCATCCCATCCCCATCCCCATCCCCATCCCCATCCCCATCCCCATCCCCATCCCCATCCCCATCGCCATCCCCATCCCTATCCCATCTCCATCACCATCCCCATCCCCATCCCTATCCCACCTCCATCTCCATCACAATCCCAATCCCAATCCCCATCCCCCTCTCCATCCCAATCCCCATCTCCACCTCCATCTCCACCTCCATCACCATCCCCATTCCATCCCTATCCCCATCTCCACCACCACCACCGTTCCCATCCCTATCCCATCTCCATCACCATGCCCATCTCTATCCCATCTCCACCTCCATCCCACCTCCATCACCATCCCCATTCCATCCCTATCCCCATCCCCATCTCCACCACCACCACCACCACCACCACCACCACCACCATTCCCATCCCTAGCCCACCTCCATCCCAATCCCCATGCTCATCTCCATCTCCAACCCCATCCTCGTCCTCACCACCCTCATGCCCCTGCACCAACCTGCCTCCTCCCTCTCGTTCACTTCGAAGCAGCTCCAATAGTCCTTCTCCTTCACGACTATTTTCCTCCGGTCCAGGATCTCAAAGGTGAGCTCCTCGGCTGTCATCGTGGCCGGGATCTGGCAGGGAAGGATGGAGGGAGGGGACAGGTCTCCATCAGCAGGTGTCCAGGGCCATTCCACCCTCATGCCACAGAGGTGCCAGCTCAGAGCGTGTCCCCATGCCACCACAGAGGTTTGGGCATGTAACAGCGGGTCCCTGTCCCCTCCACCCCACTGCTCACCTTGACGTGCTGCTCTGCCTCTGTCTTCTTCTCCTCCAAGTAGACAGTGCAGATGAAGTCCCCAGCTTGCTGGAGGGCAACGGGAAAGCACGTCAACCTGCAGCTTCCCACGCGTGGGCTAAATGCCCCCCACCCAGCATGGACACCCCCTGCCCAGGGCATCTCCAGGAGAAGCTGGAGGAAGTAGTGGGGGCCCCATGCAAAGAGGGTGGTGGAAGGTCCCCATGTCCAGAACTCACCTGCGTCCCACTGGACGCTGCCTCCCGCATCTTCATGATGGCCATGATCTCGTCCTGCTGCTTCTTCATCTCTTGGTCGTTGACCTGCCAAGGAAGAGGAGCCCAGGGAGCCGTCAGGGCTGACCACTCCTCCTTTCACCTCCCCATCCCCTGGGAACGTCCACGCATGGACCCGGTCCAGAGCAGCGCCAGAGGGGGGGTAAACCTACATTAAAGATCTTCACGTAGTGGCTGATGAGGTCCTCCACCACGCGCCCTGCCTTGTAGTCCTTCCCGTCCGTCTGGAAGAGCGTCGGCCCGAAGACGATGGCCAGGTTGTGCGTGTTCATCTGATTCTCCCCAGAGAAGCGCTGGACCCTGAGGTGAACCCCTTTACAGTTCCTGGGCCCCCCCCAGGACCCCTCCCTCAGCTTTGCCCCACGCTGGGACATGATGCTCAGCTTTGGACACAGCTTGACCCCAAGTCCCCCTCCTTTCCTTGCCCGGGAGGTGAGCCAAGGGACGAGGGCTCTCCTCCTCCCCACAGCCTCCCCAGGACCCCTCGGGGGCTCGGGGAGCCCGTGCTCGGCCGCACCACGGACCCGGTGCCCACACTGTACCGAAAGAGGTGGTTGATGAGCGCCTTGAGCGTGGCCCGGTTCACCGTGGGGAGGGTGCCCAGGAGCCGCCGGTACTCGCTGATCTTCACCTCCTCATCCTCCAGCGCTGCGAGAGGAGCACGAGGGAGGGGATAAGCACAGAGGGGCGTGAAGGTGAGAACAAGACTCATGGCCCCACCATCCCCTCTCCGGACACTACCTCGGACCCTCCTATTCCACCGTGGGGGTGGAGCTTCCCAGCTCCATGGGGCCGGAGCATCCCAGGGCCAGAGCATCCCAGGGCCAGATCACGCTAGCCCCATGGGGATGGAGCATCCGAGAACCAGAGCATCTCAGCTCCACAGGGCCAGAGCATCCCAGCTCCATGGAACCAGAGCATCCCAGGGCTGGAACATCCCAGCTCCATGGGGCCAGAGCATCCCAGCTCCATAGGGCCGGAGCATCCTAGGACCAGAGCATCCCAGCTCCATGGGGCCGGAGCATCCTAAGACCAGAGAATCCCAGCTCCACAGGGCTGGAGCATCCCAGGGCTGGAACATCCCAGCTCCATGGGGCCAGAACATCCCAGGGCCAGAGCATCCCAACACCACAGAACAGGAGCATCCCAGGGCTGGATCATCCCAAGGCCACAGCTTCCCAGCTCCATGGGGCCAGAGCATCCCGGGGCCAGAGTACCCCAGCTCGACAGGGCCCGAGCATCCCAGTTCCATAGGGCCAGAGCATCCCAGGGCCAGAGCATCCCAGCTCCATGGAGCCAGAGCATCCTACGGCTGGAACATCCCAGGGCTGCAGCAACCCAGGGCCAGAGCACGCTAGCTCCACAGGGCTGGAGCATCCAAGCTCCATGGGGCCGGAGCATCCTAGGACCAGAGCATTCCAGCTCTGTGGGGCTGGAGCATCCCAGGGCTGGAGTATCCCAAGGCCAAAGCTTCCCAGCTCCATGGGGTCAGAGCATTCCAGGACCAAAGCACCCCAGCTCCATGGGCTGGAGCATCCCAGGGCTAGAGCATTCCAGCTCTGTGGGGCCAGAGCATCCCGGGGCCAGAGTACCCCAGCTCCACAGGGCCTGAGCACCCCAGCTCCATAGGGCCAGAACATCCTAGGACCAGAGCATCCCAGCTCCATGGGGCTGGAGTATCCCAGCGCTGGAGCTTCCCAGCTCCATGGGGCCAGAGCATCCCACAGCTGGAGCATCCCAGGGCCGGAGCATCCCAGCTCCATGGGGCTGGAGCATCCCAGCACCAGAGATTCCCAGCTCCACAGTGCTGGAGCATCCCAGGGCATTCTAGAACATTCCAGCTCCATGGGGCTGGAGCATCCCAGGGCTGGAGCATCCCAGGACCAGAGCATCGAAGCCCTACAGAACCGGAGAATCCCTGGACCAGAGAATCCCTGCCCCACGGAACTGGAGCATCCCAGGGCTGGAACATCCCAGCTCCATGGGATTTGAGCATCCCAGGGCCGGAGCATCCCAGCTCCACAGGGCCGGAGCATCCCTGGAACAGAGAATCCCTGCCCCATGGAACTGGAGCATCCCAGGGCCGGAGCATCCCGGTCCCATGGAACTGGAGCATCCCAGGGCTGGAACATCCCAGCTCCACGGGATATGAGCATCCCAGGGCCGGAGCATCCCAGCTCTATGGGGCCAGAGCATCCCGGGGCCAGAGTACTCCAGCTCCACAGGGCCCGAGCACCCCAGCTCCATAGGGCCAGAACATCCTAGGACCAGAGCATCCCAGCTCCATGGGGCCAGAGCATCCCACAGCTGGAGCATCCCAGGGCCGGAGCATCCCAGCTCCATGGAACTGGAGCATCCCAGCACGAGAGATTCCCAGCTCCACAGTGCTGGAGCATCCCAGGGCGTTCTGGAACATCCCAGCTCCATGGGGCTGGAGCATCCCAGGACCGGAGCATCCCAGGACCAGAGCATCGAAGCCCTACAGAACCGGAGAATCCCTGGACCAGAGAATCCCTGGACCAGAGAATCCCTGCCCCATGGAACTGGAGCATCCCAGGGCTGGAGCATCCCAGCCCCATGGAACCGGAGCATCCCAGGGCTGGAACAGCCCAGCTCCACGGGATTTGAGCATCCCAGGGCCAGAGCATCCCAGCTCCATGGGGCCGGAGCATCCTGGGGCCAGAGTACCCCAGCTCCACAGGGCCCGAGCACCCCAGCTCCATAGGGCTGGAGCATCCCAGCACCAGAGATTCCCAGCTCCACAGTGCTGGAGCATCCCAGGGCATTCTGGAACATCCCAGCTCCATGGGGCTGGAGCATCCCAGGGCCGGAACATCCCAGCTCCACGGGATTTGAGCATCCCAGGGCCGGAGCATCCCAGCCCCATGGAACTGGAGCATCCCAGGGCTGGAGGATCCCAGCCCCATGGAACTGGAGCATCCCAGGGCTGGAACATCCCAGCTCCACGGGATTTGAGCATCCCAGGGCCGGAGCATCCCAGCTCCATGGGGCCAGAGCATCCCAGGGCCGGAGCATCCCTGTTCCATGGGGCCGGATCACCCCCGCTCCACAGTGCCACGGCTCACGGCTCTTTTGCCGCTGGGTGTGTCCCTCCCCGGTATCCCGGGACCGGGTCCGGAAGAGGAGCGGAGTCTGGCTCTGTGCCCTGGCTCAGCCCCAGCCATGCCGGAGCACGGGGCTGCGCGGGGTCAAGCGTGGGCGCGCTCTGCTCCCCACCCATCGCTCCAACCCCCCGGATCGCCCAGCCGTGCAGCCCAGAGGAGACGATGAAGGGCTCTACGTCAGAGCCATGGAACCTGACCCCCCAGCAGCCCCCACCCCACCAGGGGGGCTCACCCGTCGCCCGCAGCCAGTCCTGGCCCCACCGCCCGGTGAAGAGCCCATCGCCGAGGTCGCGGAAGAAGCGTTTGAGGGTGTTGGCGACGTCGTCCACGTGGTGCTCGCCCTCCTTCAGGCGGACGCTGCGGGCGTCCCGCCGCAGCATCTCCAGCAGGTTGGTGGTCTTTGAGTTCTGCCCGCTCTTGCGGTAGATGCCCTCAGACTTCAGCCCTGCAGCGGAGCCGGCGGGGGTGAGACCCTCTCCGTGGGGCGACGGGCACCCCTCCCGGCCCCCCGCCCGCCCGTTGGCTCCCCGTCAAACACCACCACGGCCGCGGCAATTCCCACCCCGTGTCCACCAAGGAGCAAAAGCCCTTCTCCACCCAGAGCCCACCCACGGAGCTGGAGCAGAAGCTCAGGGAGGGAGGGCAACACGTGTCACGAGCGCATCAGGTCTCAGGCTACCGGCTGCGACGGGGGGTACAAGGGCTACAAGGATGGTGAGGGGACTGGAACATCTCCACTACGAGGAGAGGTTGAGGGAACTGGGCTTGTTCAGCCTGAAGAAGAGAAGGCTGAGAGGGGACCTTAGAAATGCCTACAAATATCTGAAGGGTGGGTGTCAGGAGGATGGGGCCAAGCTCTTTTCAGTGGTGCCCAGTGACAGGACAAGGGGTAATGGGCACAAACTGAGGCACAGGAAGTTCCGTCTGAACATGAGGAGGAACTTCTTCTCTCTGAGGGTGACGGAGCACTGGAACAGGCTGCCCAGGGAGGTTGTGGAGTCTCCTTCTCTGGAGATATTCAAGACCTGCCTGGACAAGGTCCTGTGCAGCCTGCTGTAGGTGACCCTGCTTCGGCAGGGGGGTTGGACTAGATGACCCACAGAGGTCCCTTCCAACCCCTACTATTCTGTGATTCTGTGATTCTGTGATTCTGTCCCCCGCCGTCACCCGCCGGCGAGCGACGGGACGCACCGCACTGGGTGATGTAGTCGATGCAGCGGTCCACCAGCACCGGGACGTCGGCCTCCGTCAGCTGCTGCTCCGCCAAGGTGTCCCCCGCGCTGCCCGCAGCCTTCTGGATGGCGTGGACCCAGCCCAGGAAATCCAGCCGCCTCTCCCCTTGGATGTACAGCGTCCTGCCGGCAGTGCCAGCCTCAGCGGGGGGGGCCAGCAGCCCACCGCCCCCCCAGACCCACCGCACGGCCAGGACCCCGCGAAGGCTGGCGCCGGGGGCTGGGAGATGCTCCCAGCTCTCTTTTGGGGGTCCCCAGTCGCCGCAGGGAGGGCAAGGGTACCCCAGGAGGGTGGGGGCTTGGGCAGGGTGGGAGGGCGAGGACACCCCAGGAGGGTGGGGGCTTGGCCAGGGTGGGATATTTTGCTGGGGGGGGGGGGGTGTTGAAGCCCCCCACACCTCCACTCTCTGCTCTTACCTCCGCCTCTCCACCAGCACCAGCACCTCGTTGTCCCCCTGGATGGCTGGGAGGGAAGGCAGAGAGAGCCCATCACCCGTGGGAACTTGGGGGTCCCCCGGCCCCCCCAGCCCCACGGGGTCTGTGCTGCAGCCCAGATGGGACAAGCAGCCACTTTCCAGGGATGGGGAAGAGGAGGGAGAGGGGGAAGAGGAGGGAGAGGAGGAAGAGCGGCCGCATCCCACTCAACGGAGGGACCCGCAAGCTCCATCAGAGCAGCACCCACCGCCCCCAACCACAACGTGGGTGCTCGGGGTAGGATTTGGGGGATCCCCCCCCAAAGGGGGGTCAGGGGGACGCACAGAGCTCCTGCAGCTTGCGCAGCTGGAGGGGCTCCTGCCGCTGGCCGTCCTCCGAGCAGACGTGCAGCGCCGAGCCGGCCAGGACGAACCAGCCCTCCTGGGCTCGCTCCAGGTTGAGACCACCCTTGTAGTGCAGCCGGCCGATGCGCTCGAAGTCCAGAGCCAGCAGCTCCTCGGCGCGGGGGTGGACGAAGGACTGAGCCGGGGAGAGGAGGGACCCGTCAGCGCCGCGGCCCCCCGGCTCCCACCGGCACCCCCGGACCCCGCCGGCACCCACCGCACCCGACCTTGGCGATGGACTTGAGCCACTGGCGAGCGGCGTCGGGGGTCTCCAGCCCGAAGAGGTAGAGCCTCTCCGACTCGATGTAGACCTCGAACGTGCTCTCGATGCTGTGGGGGGGAGCGACAGGGGAGCCTGGACGCCCGCGGGTGCTGGGATGGGGCTGGGTGGGTGCTGGGACGAGGCTGGGTGGGTGCTGGGAGGATGCTGGGTTGGGGCTGTGTGGGTGCTGGGATGGAGCTGGGTGGGTGTCAGGATGGAGCTGGGGGGGTGCTGGGATGGAGCTGGGTGGGTGTTGGGATGGAGCTGGGTTGGTGTTGGGATGGAGCCAGGTGGGTGCTGGGATGGAGCTGGGTGGGTGTCGGGATGGAGCCAGGTGGGTGCTGGGATGGAGCTGGGTGGGTGCTGGGATGGAGCTGGATGGGTGTCAGGATGGAGCCGGGTGGATGCTTGGATGGAGCTGGGTGGGTGTTGGGATGGAGCTGGGTGGGTGTTGGGATGGAGCTGGGTGGGTGCTGGGATGGAGCTGGGTGGGTGTTGGGATGGAGCTGGGTGGGTGTTGGGATGGAGCTGGGTGGGTGCTGGTATGGGGCTGGGTGGGTGTCGGGATGGAGCCAGGTGGGTACTGGGATGGGGCTAGGTTGGGACTGTGTGGGTGCTGGGATGGAGCTGGATGGGTGTTGGGATGGAGCTGGGGTGGTGCTGGGATGGAGCTGGGTGGGTGTTGGGATGGAGCCAGGTGGGTGCTGAGATGGAGCTGGGTGGGTGTCGGGATGGAGCTGGGGGGGGTGCTGGGATGGAGCTGGGTGGGTGCTGGGAAGATGCTGGGTTGGGGCTGTGTGGGTGTCGGGATGGAGCTGGGTGGGTGTCGGGATGGAGCTGGGTGGGTGTTGGGATGGAGCCAGGTGGGTGCTGAGATGGAGCTGGGTGGGTGTCGGGATGGAGCCAGGTGGGTGCTGGGATGGAGCTGGGTGGGTGCTGGGATGGAGCTGGATGGGTGTCAGGATGGAGCCGGGTGGGTGCTGGGATGGAGCTGGGTGGGTGTTGGGATGGAGCCAGGTGGGTGCTGGGATGGAGCCAGGTGGGTGCTGAGATGGAGCTGGGTGGGTGTCGGGATGGAGCCGGGTGGGTGCTGGGATGGAGCTGTGTGGGTGCTGGGATGGAGCTGGATGGGTGTCAGGATGGAGCCGGGTGGGTGCTGGGATGGAGCTGGGTGGGTGTTGTCATGGAGCCAGGTGGGTGTTGGGATGGAGCCAGGTGGGTGCTGAGATGGAGCTGGGTGGGTGTCGGGATGGAGCCGGGTGGGTGCTGGGATGGAGCTGGGTGGGTGCTGGGATGGAGCCAGGTGGGTGCTGGGAAGATGCTGGGACGGGGCTGTGTGGGTGCTGGGATGGAGCTGGATGGGTGTCGGGATGGAGCTGAGGGGGTGCTGGGATGGAGCTGGGTGGGTGCTGGGATGGAACTGGGTGGGTGCTGGGATGGAGCTGGGTGGGTGTTGGGATGGAGCCGGGTGGGTTCTGGGATGGAGCTGGGTGGGTGCTGGGATGGAGCCAGGTGGGTGCTGGGATGGGGCTGGGTTGGGACTGTGTGGGTGCTGGGATGGAGCTGGATGGGTGTCGGGATAGAGCTGGGGGGGTGCTGGGATGGAGCTGGGTGGGTGCTGGGATGGGGCTGGGGGGGTGCTGGGATGGAGCCAGGTGGGTGCTGGGAAGATGCTGGGTTGGGACTGTGTGGGTGCTGGGATGGAGCTGGATGGGTGTCGGGATGGAGCCGGGTGGGTGCTGGGATGGAGCTGGGTGGGTGCTGGGATGGAGCTGGATGGGTGTCGGGATGGAGCCAGGTGGGTGCTGAGATGGAGCTGGGTGGGTGTCGGGATGGAGCCAGGTGGGTGCTGGGAAGATGCTGGGTTGGGACTGTGTGGGTGCTGGGATGGAGCTGGATGGGTGTCGGGATGGAGCTGGGGGGGTGCTGGGATGGAGCTGGATGGGTGTCAGGATGGAGCTGGGTGGGTGCTGGGATGGAGCCAGATGGGTGCTGGTATGGAGCTGGGTGGGTGTCGGGATGGAGCCGGGTGGGTGCTGGGAGGATGCTGGGTTGGGGCTGTGTGGGTGCTGGGATGGAGCTGGATGGGTGCTGGGATGGAGCTGGGTGGGTGCTGGGATGGGGCTGCGGGGACAGAGCTGGGTGGGTGCTGGGACGGGGTTGGGTGGGTGGTGGGACGGAGCTTGGTGGGTGCTGGGACAAAGCTGGGCGGGTGCTGAGCCGTGTTGGGATCCCCCCAGCCCATCCCCAGGCCCCCCAACATTGCTGTGCTGCCACGCACCCTCCGACTGGGAGCACAGGGGCTGCACAGGGGTTGCACAGAGGTTGCAAAGGGGTTGCAAGGGGCTTACAAACGACTTACAAAGGGGTTGCAAAGGGGTTGCAAAGGAATTGCAAAGGGCTTGCAAAGAGATAGCAAAGGGCTGCAAAGAGGTTACAAATGGGCTGCAAAGTATTGCAAAGGGGTTCCAAACAGATTGAGAAGGGGCTGCAAAGGGTTTACAAAGGGGTTGCAAAGGGATTGCAAAGGGGTTGCATTGGGGCTGCAAAGGGGTTGCAAAGGGATGGCAAAGGGGTTGCAAAGGAATTGCACAGGGCTGCAAAGGATTGCAAAAGGGTTCCGAACAGACTGCGAAGGGGCTGCAAAGGGGTTACAAAGGAGTTGCAAAGGGGTTGCAAAGCAGCTACAAAGGGGTTGCAAAGGGTTGCAAAGAGGTTATGAAGGGGCTACAAAGTGGCAGCAAAGAGATTGCAAACATTGCAAAGGGCTTGCAAAGAGATTGCAAAGGGCTGCAAAGCGGTTGCAAAGGAGTTGCAGAGGGGTAGCAAGAGAGCTGCAAAGGAGTTACAAAGGGGTTGCAAAGGAGTTGCAAAGGGGTTGCAAAGGGACTGCAGTGGGGCTTCAAAGGGATTGCACAGGGCTGCAAAGAGGTTACAAAGGGGCTGCAAAGGATTGCAAAAGGGTTACAAAGAGACGGCGAAGTGGTTGCACCGTGGCTGCAAAGGGGTGCAAAGGGGTTGCAGAGGGGTTGCAAACGGATTGCAAAGAAACTGCAAGGGGCTCAAAGGGGTTGCAAAGGGTTGCAAAGTGGCTGCAAAAGGGCTGCAGAGGGATTGCAAAGGGTTACAAAGAGGTTACAAGGGGGTTGCAAAGGATTGCAAAGAGGTTATAAAGGGGCTGCAAAGGATTGCAAAGTGGCTGCAAAGGGGTGCAAAGAGGTTACAAAGAGGCTATAAAGAGGTTGCAAAGGAGATGCAAGGCGGTTCCAAAGGAGTTACAAAGAGGTTGCAAAGGGATTATGAAAGGGCTGCAAAGGGGTTGCAAAGGCGTTGCAGAGGGGTTAGCAAGGAGTTACAAAGCGATTGCAAAGGAGTTACAAAGAAGCTGTAAAGGAGTTGCAAAGGAGTTACAAAGGGGTTGCAAAGCAGTTGCAAAGGGGTTGCAAAGGGGTTATGAAAGGGCTGCAAAGGGGTTGCAAAGGCGTTGCAGAGAGGTTAGCAAGGAGTTACAAAGGAGTGGCAAAGGAGTTGCAAAGAGACTGTAAAGGGGCTGCAAAGGAGTTGCAAAGGGGTTGCAGAGGGGCTAAAAAGGAGTTACACAGGGGTTGCAAAGGAGTTGCAAAGAGGCTGGAAGAGGTTGCAAAGGGGATGCAAAGGAGTTGCAAAGGGGTTACAAAGAGGCTGCAAAGGAGTTACAAAGGGGTTGCAAAGTGGGTGCAAAGGGGCTAACAAGGAGTTACACAGGGGTTGCAAAAGAGTTGCAAAGAGGCTGTAAGGGGTTGCAAAGGGGATGCAAAGGAGTTGCAAAGGGGTTACAAAGAGGCTGCAAAGGGGCTGCAAAGGAGATACAAAGGGGTTGCAAAGCAGCAAAGGGGATGCAAAGGAGTTGCAAAGGGGTTGCAAAGGGGGTGCAAAGGGGCTGCAAAAGGGCTGTAAAGGGGCTGCAAAGATGTTACAAAGGGGCTGCAAAGGAGTTACAAAGGGGTTGCAAAGCAGTTGCAAAGAGACTGGAAGGGGTTGCAAAGGGGATGCAAAGGAGTTGCAAGGGGGTTACAAAGGGGTTGCAAAGGGGCTGCAAAAGGGCTGTAAAGGGGCTGCAAAGATGTTACAAAGGGGCTGCAAAGGAGTTACAAAGGGGTTGCAAAGCAGTTGCAAAGAGGCTGTAAGGGGTTGCAAAGGGGATGCAAAGGGGTTACAAAGGGGGTGCAAAGGGGCTGCAAAAGGGCTGTAAAGGGGCTGCAAAGATGTTACAAAGGGGCTGCAAAGGAGTTACAAAGGGGTTGCAAAGCAGTTGCAAAGAGGCTGTAAGGGGTTGCAAAGGGGATGCAAAGGAGTTGCAAGGGGGTTACAAAGGGGTTGCAAAGGGGCTGCAAAAGGGCTGTAAAGGGGCTGCAAAGATGTTACAAAGGGGCTGCAAAGGAGTTACAAAGGGGTTGCAAAGCAGTTGGGCTGCAAAGGGGCTGCAAAGGGGTCAAACCAGCGGGCCGGAGGGCCTCGGCGGGGCTGGGGACGGCAGCCCCCCGTGCCAGCCCCCCTGAGCGAGGCAGGGACATGCCGGGGGGCTGCCGGGGGGCACGGTTGGGGGGTGCCCCCTCACCCGTGGGCGTGGGGCGGGTTGTTCACCAGGCAGACGATCTCCTCCGCCTTGATCTCGCCGTTGGGCGCGGCGTGGCGGTCGTGCTCGTAGTAGCTGAGGACGCCGTCCTGCAGCGTGCACCATCGCCGGCTGAACTCTGCGCGGCACAGGATGGCGCTGGGCAGCCCCCCCTGCGCTCCGGCCGGACCCCCCCGGGGTCACCCACCAGCCTGGGTGGTCCCACAGCACCCACCCGCTGAGACCACCCACCTCCTCGAAGCGATGCTGCACCTCGCCGGTGCCTTTTCGGTGCCCTGGGGGGCGGGGGACGGTGCAAGACCCCCTCCCGCATCCCCTTTTGGGGGTTCTGAGCCCCCAACCCCCCTGCACCCCTTTTTCCCAGCCCCACGGGCCCCCACGCACCTTCCTGGCCCTTCCGCTCGCCGACGGGCTTGGCCATGGAGGGGGTCTTGTAGAGGAAGCCGTTGTGGGTGACGGAGGGCAGGGGCACTGAGTAGGGCTTCTCCTCGCTGCCCCCCACCTCCAGGCGCGGCGGCTCTGAAAACGGGGTGACAACGTGTCAAGGGGGGGGGCTGCACCCCCTTGAAGAACACCCCCCCCCTCCCAAGAACTGTGGACCCCTGCTGGGTCTGGGCCATGTTGTCCCCCGGGTTCTGCGCTGACGCTGCAGCGGTGAAACCGTCCAAATCTGCCCCCCCCAGCCCCCCAAAATGACTGGGTGTCCCCCCCTTTGGCACAAGAACCAGGAGCCCAAAAGCATCCCACAGGTGAACCCCCTCCACGGCACAGCTGGGGTGCGAGGAGCAGCTTAGGCCCCCAAATGTGGGGCTGAGTGGGGGTCACAGAATCACAGAATCACAGAATAGTAGGGGTTGGAAGGGACCTCTGTGGGTCATCTAGTCCAACCCCCCTGCCCAAGCAGGGTCACCCACAGCAGGCTGCACAGGACCTTGTCCAGCCAGGTCTGGAATATCTCCAGAGAAGGAGACTCCACAGCCTCCCTGGGCAGCCTGGGCCAGGGCTCCGTCACCCTCAGAGGGAAGAAGTTCTTCCTCATCTTCAGACGGAACTTCCTGTGCCTCAGTTTGTGCCCATTGCCCCTTGTCCTGTCACTGGGCACCACTGGAAAGAGCTTGGCCCCATCCTCCTGACCCCCACCCTGCAGATATTTAGAGGCATTTCTAAGGTCCCCTCTCAGCCTTCTCTTCTCCAGGCTGAACAAGCCCAGCTCCCTCAGCCTCTCCTCGTAGCAGAGATGCTCCAGTCCCCTCATCATCCTCGTAGCCCTCCGCTGGACTCTCTCCAGTAGCTCCTCATCTTTCTTGAACTGGGGAGCCCAGAACTGGACACAGGACCCCAGATGAGGCCTCACCAGGGCAGTGTAGAGGGGGAGGAGAACCTCCCTCGCCCTGCTGGCCACACTCTTCTTGATGCACCCCAGGATCCCATTGGCTTTCTTGGCACCCAGGGCACGCTGCTGGCTCATGGTTAACCTGTCGTCCACCAGGACGCCCAGGTCCCTCTCCGCAGAGCTGCTCTCCAGCAGGTCCACCCCAAGACTGTACTGGTGCCTGGGGTTGTTCCTCCGCAGGTCAGGACCCTGCACTTGCCCTTGTTGAACCTCATCAGGTTCCTCTCTGCCCAACTCTCCAGCCTGTCCAGGTCACGCTGAATGGCAGCACAGCCTGCTGGGGTATCTACCACACCTCCCAGTTTGGTGTCGTCAGCAAACTGACTGGGTGTCCCCCCCTTTGGCACAAGAACCAGGAGCCCAAAAGCATCCCACAGGTGAGCCCCCTCCACGGCACAGCTGGGGTGCGAGGAGCAGCTCAGGCCCCCAAATGTGGGGCTGAGTGGGGCTCAGCGGGGTCAGGCTTATCTGCCGGGAGGGCATCTCGCATCCCAGATCCCGCATCCTGCATCCTACATCCCGCATCCCGCATTTTGCATCCCACCTCTTGCACCCTGCATCTCGCATTCTGCACCCTCCATCCCGCATCCTGCATCCCGCATCCCGCATCCCACTTCCCGCATCCCATATCCTGCATCCCTCATCCTGCATCCCACGCCCCGCATCCCACTTCCCGCATCCCATATCCTGCATCCCTCATCCTGCATCCCACACCCCGCATCCCACATGCTAAATCCCATATCTCGCATCCCGCACTCTGCACCCCGCATCCCGCATGTCACATCCCTCATCCCGGATCCTGCATCCCAGATCCTGAATCCCACATCTCCCATCCTGCACCCCACATGCTGCATCCCGCATCCCTCATCCCTCATCCTGCACCCCACATGTCACATCCTGCATCCCGCATCCCGCATCCCAGATCCTGCATCCCTTACCCCACATCTCGCACCCCCCATCCCGTACCCCGCTTGCCCCCTGCGGACCCGCCCCGGGCGCTGAGCTGTGACGGGATGGGGACGTCACGGCAAGGTGGGGACCCGACTCCATTTCCCCCGGGGACCAGGCAGAGACGGGGTGCGGGGACACCCCTAAAGCACCCCCAGCTCAGGCCACGGGGCTGCCCAGAGCTCTGGAACCAAGGAAACCCAGGAGGACGCAGAGCCCTGCTCCACCAACCCAGATCTTCTCCACGCACGGCGCCGGACCCGGTGGGATGAGCTCAGGGGTTTGGTTTTCCCCGGCTCACCGGGGTGGCCGGGAGCCCTCGCCGCTCTCCCAGACCCCGTTTGTGGTGACAGGTCCGGAGCCGCAGGACCGGCCCCAGTCATGGACTCATGGAATGGTTTGGGTTGGAAGGGACCTTGAAGATCATCTGGTTCCAACCCCCCCTGCCATGAGCAGGGACATCTTCCACCAGACCAGGTTGCTCAGAGCTCCATCCAACCTGGCCTTGAGCACTGCCAGGGAGGGGGCAGACACAGCTGCTCTGGACAACCTGGGCCAGGGCCTCACCACCCTCATGGAGAAGAATTTCTTCCTTAGATCTAATCTAAATCTGCTCTCTTTTGGTTTAGAGCCGTTCCCCCTTGTCCTATCACTGCACCCCCTTGTGAAAAGCCCCTCTCCATCCTTCCTGTCAGCCCCTTCAGGCACTGGCAGCTGCTCTGAGGTCACCCCGGAGCCTTCTCTTCTCCAGGCTGAACAGCCCCAACTCCCTCAGCCTGTCCTCGGAGGAGAGGTGCTCCAGCCCTCGGATCATCTTCTTGGCCCTCCTCTGGCCCCGCTCCAACACATCCATGTCCTTTTTATGCTGGGGGCTCCAGAGCTGGACGCAGGCCCACCTCTCCAGCCTGTCCAGGTCCCTCTGGATGGCATCCCTTCCCTCCAGGGTGTCAACCACACCACACAGCTCGGTGTCGTCGGCAAACTTGCTGAGGGTGCGCTCAGTCCCACTGTCCACTTTGCCAACAAAGTTATTAACCAGCACCAGCCCCAGTACCAACCCGTGAGGCACACCACTCGTCACTGGTCTCCACCTGGACATCAAGCTGTTGACTGCAACTCTCTGAGTGCGTCCATCGAGCCAGTTCCTTATCCAACGGGTGGTCCGTCTGTCAGATCCATATCCTTCCAACTTAGAGACAAGGACATCATGTGGGACAGCGTCGAATGCCTTGCACAAGTCCAGGTAGACGATGTCAGTTGCCCGTCCTTTGTCCACCAACGCTGTAACCCCATCATAGAAGGATACCAAGTTGGTCGGGCACAATTTGCCCTTGGTGAATCCATGTTGGCTGTTCCCAGTCACCTCCTTGTTATCCATGTGCCTTAGCATGGTTTTGAGGAGGATCTGCTCCATCATCTTGCTGGGCACAGAGGTAGTTCCCCAGGTCTTCCTTTTTTCCCTTTTTAAAAATGGGGGTGATGTTACCCATTCTCCAGTTGGTGGGGACCTCCCCAGACCGCCACGACCTCTCAAATATGATGGGGAGGAGTTTGGCAACTTTGTCCACCAGTTCCCTCGGGACCCGTGGGTGCATGTCCTCAGACCCCATGGACTTGTGCACCTTCAGGTTCCTTAGGCAGTCTTGAACCTGGTCTTCTCCTACAGCGGGCGGGTCTTCATCCCCCCAGTCCCCGCCTTTGCCTTCTGCCACTTGGGCAGTGTGTCTGGAGAGCTTGTCCGTGAAGACTGAGGCAAAAAAGTCATTGAGTACCTCAGCCTCCTCCATAACCTGGGTAACCAGGTCTCCCATGTCCTTCTGGAGAGGGCCTACATTTTCCCTAGCCTGCCTTTTATCACCGACGTACCTATAGATGCTTTACTTGTTGCCTTTGATGTCCCTGGCCAGATTTGCTTCTGTCAGGGCTTGAGCTTTCCTAACTTGCTCCCTGGCTACTCGGACCATTTCTCTGTATCCCTCCCAAGCTACCTGTCCTTGCTTCCACCCTCTGCAGGCCTCCTTCTTCTGCTTGAGTTTGGCCAGGAGCTCCCTGTTCATCCATGTAGGACTTTTGGCGTTTCTGCCTGACTTCCTCTTGGTCAGGACGCGTTGCTGCTGAGCTTGGAGGAGGTGATCCTGGAATCCTGACCAGCTTTCCTGGGCCCCTCTTCCCTCCAGGCATTATCCCACGGTATTCTACTAAGCAAATCCCTGAGGAGGCCAAAGTCTGCTCTCCTGAAGCCCAGGGTAGCGAGCTTGCTGCACACCCACCTCGCTGCCCTAAGGAGCTTGAACTCCACCATTTCACGGTCGCTGCAGCCAAGGCTGCCCTTGAGCTTCACATTCCCCACCAGCCCCTCCTCGTTGGTGAGAACAAGGTCCAGCATTGCATCTCTCCTCGTGGGCTCCTCTATCGCTTGGAGGAGGAAGTTGTCCTCAATGAGTTCCAGGAACCTCCTGGCTTGCCTGTGTTATGCTGTGTTGTCCCACCAACAGATGTTGGGGTGGTTGAAGTCCACCATGAGGACCAGGGCTTTTGAACGTGAGGTTGCTCCTATCTGCCTTTGGAGGGCCTCATCCACTCGCTCGTCCTCATCTGGTGGCCTGTAGCAGACTCCCACTGTAATGTCGCCCGTCCCTGCTCTGCCTTTGATCTTGACCCATAAGCTCTCCGTGGGCTCCTCATCCATCCCCAGTCAGAGCTTCATGCCCTCCAGTTGATCTTTGACACAGAGGGTGACACCTCCTCCTCGTCTCCCCTCCCTGTCTTCCCTGTATCCTCCCATCACAGCCACAGGAGATGTCCCACCGCGTCTCCGCGACGCCGGCGATCTCACGGCCCCGCAGACGGGCACGCGTCTCCTGCTCCGTGCCCTCACTGACTCAACGGAGTGAAGGTCCTCACCAGCTCACCGTCCACCAGCAGCCGAGCTGCCACCCCCGGGGCTTTTCACTCTGCTTTTTTCCCCTTCCCCCTTCCAATCTAGTTTATCAGCCCTGGGCAAACTCCAGCTCCCGCGGGACGGACTTGGCCACCGAGGCGGCGAGGGAGGTGACGGCCACGGCAGGCGCCGGCAAGCCCTGGCACACCTCCATGCCAGCCACCCGAGCCTTCCATGGCCGGAGGTTCACCCCGCGTTAGGGCGCGGATCGGTCCCACGGGAGCCATCAGACCACCCTGAGCGGGGTTTGGTGGGGTGGGCGGCGCCAGATGGGGGTTTTTAGGGGGGGGGGACGCTCTGTAAAAGGGTCAGACCCCCCCTGGTCGCGGTGGGGATGATCGAGCTGGGGCTGTTGGGTGGGCACGGGGATGCCCGCAGCATGCCGGGGCGGTGCGGGAGAGCTCGCCCCGTCCCTCCCAGCGCCCGGAGCACCAGCAAAGCGTCCCCAGCGCGGCTCGGGACCCAGCCTCCCTCCCTGGCCCCCCAAAGCCCCTCTCCCGGGGTGCTCAGAGCCCGGCAGCGCCGAGGAGCCGGAGAACCCCGTGCTGGCAACGCGCCGGGCACGACACGGAGCCAGAAATGGCTCAAAACATCCCGGCGTCCCCTGGGACACCCCGGCGGCTCCCGGAATGCCGGTGGTGGGACGAAGCCCACGGGGGTTGGAAAGGGTCTGCCCTTACCTGAGGTTCTGTTGTGGAGCAGGAACTCCATCTGCAGCCTCTGCCCGCTCTTCTCGGCCAGGGCCAGGGGCGTGGGGCACTGGGGGTCCCCCGTGGCACAGGTCACGGCCGCCCCGCAGAAGAGCAGAGCCTGCGTCTCGGCCAGGTCGCTGGTGGTGACGGCAGCGCACAGAGCCTGCGGTAGAGCAGCGGGTGAGGCCGAAGGCTCCCGAGGAAGAAAAGGAGCCAACCCGGCGAAAAGAGCGAGGCGGGAGCGCGGCGAGCGGCCGGACCCCAGCCGCCGGGGCGAGGACAAAAGGAGGCTGGAACTGGGAAGCCAAAGTTTGGAATCCTTCCCTGGAGGAGCCGGGGTGAAGTCATACGGCGGCGGGGCGGGACGGGTTAGCCGGAGCGGAAAAACAACCAAGCCCACACGTGAATTCCCGCCGGCCGCCCGGGCCCCCGGCGTGCCCCCGGCTCTTGCGCAAACATGGCGGAGCGGGACGGCGAAGGAGCCGAGGTCCGGCACCCTGCCCGCGGGGCAGGGAATGGGGGGTCTGGGGGGGCTGCGGGGAGCTGGGGGGGCTTCGAGCTGCTGCCCAGGACCAGCCCTCCCTGAACCGCGCTCCAGCCCGGTGCCGGACCACGACGCCATTTCCAAGCCAGGGAGAGAGAGAGGGGTGCGGGGAGGGGGGTCTGGGTGGGGGAGGGGGGATCCGGGGTCGGACCACGCTCCCCAGCCTGGGAATGTCACCCCGGAGATGTCACCCCGGAGATGTCACCCGGTCCCCGCAGCAGGCTCGTCCCTCCTGCAGACCCCAGGCTTCAGCTCGCGGTGCTCGGTGGGGACATGGGGGGTGCAGTGGGGGCTGGGGGGGCACAGGCAGGGACGCAGGCAGGGAGGCAGGCAGGGATACAGGCAGGGGGTGCAGGCAGGGATACAGGCAGGGGGTGCAGGCAGGGGGTGCAGGCAGGGATATGGGCAGGGAGGCAGGCAGGGATGCAGGCAGGGATACAGGCAGGGGGTGCAGGCAGGGGCGCAGGTAGCGATAAAGGTAGGAGGTGCAGGCAGGGATGAAGGCAGGGACACAGGCAGGGATGTGGGCAGGGACGCAGGCAGGGATGCAGGCAGGGGGTGCAGGCAAGGACACAGGCAGGGATAGAGGCAGGGACGCAGGCAGGGATACAATCAGAGATATGGGCAGGGATACAGGCAGGGACACAGGCAGGGGGTGCAGGCAGGGGTGCAGGCAGGGACACAGGCAGGAACGCAGGCAGGGAGGCAGGCAGGGACACAGGCAGGGATACAGGCAGGGGGTGTGGGCAGGGATATGGGCAGGGATACAGGCAGAGATATAGGCAGGGATACAGGCAGGGATGCAGGCAGGGATGCAGGCAGGCACACAGGCAGGGATACAGGCAGGGATACAGGCAGGGATATGGGCAGGGATGCAGGCAGGCACACAGGCAGGGATACAGGCAGAGATATAGGCAGGGATACAGGCAGGGATGCAGGCAGGGATGCAGGCAGGGACACAGGCAGGGATGCAGGCAGGGGGTGCAGGCAGGGATGTGGGCAGGGATGCAGGCAGGGATGCAGGCAGGCACACAGGCAGGGATACAGGCAGAGATATAGGCAGGGATACAGGCAGGGATGCAGGCAGGGATGCAGGCAGGGATGCAGGCAGGCACACAGGCAGGGATACAGGCAGGGATATGGGCAGGGATGCAGGCAGGGATGCAGGCAGGGAGTGCAGGCAAGGACACAGGCAGGGATGTGGATAAGGATGTGGGCAGGGATGCAGGCAGGGATATGGGCAGGGATACAGGCAGGGACATAGGCAGGGATGTGGATAGGGATGTGGGCAGGGATGCAGAGAGGGACACAGGCAGGGATACAGGCAGGGATATGGGCAGGGATCCAAGCAGGAATCCAGACAGGGATCCAGGCAGGGACACAGGCAGGGACGCAGGCAGGGACCCAGCCAGGCAGTGAAACCACCCATCCCCACGCACGCTGCCGGGCAGCCCGCTCAGGCAGAGCCCCTGCTCCCCAAACCAGCCTCGGGGACCCCACCTCAGCACCACTTCGCACCCGGGTGGGACCCCCCGAGACGGTGCCCACTGACCCTGTCGAGCTCCTCCTGGTTGCCGAAGAGCGGGTGGTAGCGGCGGTACTTGCCCTCCCGGTACTTGGCGACGAGGAAGCGTCTCCTGTCCCTGCTGCCACTGGCGGGGGCGATGGCCTCGCTGGGGGGCACGTTGGCGGCCCAGAACCGGTTGGCCACGGCGTTGCCGATCTGGTGGAAGAGCTGCGGGGACAAGGAGGGGGGGGCGAGGTGATGGGGGCTGCCGGGGATGGAGCGCGGCTGGGAATGGGGGGGCTTTGTGGGGAGTCTTGGGGGGGGGTCTTTGCAGGGGGGGGGGGGGGGGATAGCTCGGCAGTAGCTGCGCTTACGGAGACGTTCGCAGCCCGAAAGGGAGATGCGGGGTGCAAACAGGGCATGGGGGGGTGACAAGGGGGTACACGGGGGACCACGGGTGGGCAGGGGTGCGGGAGCACCCACCCACTGCAGGCACGCAGGGCTGCTCCCTGCCCAGCCCCACGTCCCGGCTCCTGGCAGCCCCCGCAGCTGCTGACCCCCCCCTTCCTGCCCTGGAAAATCACATCTGGAAGGCAGCGCCCAGCTGCAGGCAAAGCGGAGGGGGGGGGAGCAACGCTCAGCATCCATGGGGGGGGCTTCAAAGGGCTTTCCGTGGCCCCTCGCCATCCTGCTGCCCGGCACCGAGCGATGCTCAGCCCGCCACGAAGAGCTTCAGCCCTGTCTCGAGGAGACCCCAGGAAGCCCATGGGGTGCTCTGCCTGAACCCCAAAGCTCTTTGGGGGTGGGAGGGGGGCCACGGCTGCAAGCCCCAGCCCGGTGGGGTTCAGGGCAGCTTTCCCAGCGAGGGGAGGGGAAGGGGAGCAGCAGCTGGAAGCGTTCGGGGGCTCGGGGAGCAGGCGATGCCGGAGGCGGGGGGCCACACGGGTGGGACGCCGGGCTGGAATTCAGGATCCATTCCCGGGGTGGCTGGGAAGAGCGAGGCCGGCCAGGGTCCGCCGGCTGCAAATGGCGGCCGGTATTGGGTCCGGGAACAAAATCCCGGCTCCTCGCCACCCGCCTCGGCGCTTGGCTGCGCCGACGCATTCCTCCGCGCCGGCGGCCTCAACCGCTGCGGGGTTCTGCACTCTGTCTACCCCTGGACACACAGACGCTGTCTGTCCGTGGCCGCTTGTCACCCCGAGGGGCTCAGCTGGGGCTGGAAGGGGGATGGAGGGCTGCTGGGGTCCCCTCCCCAACCAAGCCACCCCACAGTGTCACCCTAAGGGGCTGGGATGGGGCTGGAAGGGGGATGGAGGGCTGCTGGGGGTCCCCTCTCCAACCAAGCCACCCCGCAGTGTCACCCTAAGGGGCTGGGATGGGGCTGGAAGGGGGATGGAGGGCTGCTGGGGGTCCCCTCCCCAACCAAGCCACCCCGCAGCGTCACCCCAAGGGGCTGGGATGGGGCTGGAAGGGGGATGGAGGGCTGCTGGGGGTCCCCTCCCCAAAAAAGTCACCCCGCAGTGTCACCCTGAAGAGCTGGAATGGGGCTGGAAGGGGGATGGAGGGCTGCTGGGGGTCCCCTCCCCAACCAAGCCACCCCACAGTGTCACCCTAAGGGGCTGGGATGGGGCTGGAAGGGGGATGGAGGGCTGCTGGGGGTCCCCTCCTCAACAAAGCCACCCTGCAGTGTCACCCCAAGGGGCTGGGATGGGGCTGGAAGGGGGATGGAGGGCTGCTGGGGGTCCCCTCCCCAACCAAGCCACCCCGCAGTGTCACCTGAGGGGCTCGGATGGGGCTGGATGAAACCCTGCCGCGCTCCTCCGGCCCCCAGCCCATAGCCATGGGGTCTGTCACGGGGAGGGGGACGGGGCGTCTCCCCCCAAAAAGGGCTTTCGGGGTCGTTCTGCAGCAATACCTCAATCAGCTCCTCCGTCCACACCTTCCTGTCCATCTTCAGGCTCCGGACTTTGGTGACGCCGGGACCCAAACCCCGGTGCTCCCCTGCCAGCGAGATGCGCCCTGAGGGACCCAGCTTGGGGTGGGAGAGGGCGAGCCGGCGGGGTCCCCAGCCAGGGCGGGGACCCTCTCGCCCCCCCAGGGACGCGGGTACCTGCGCATCTCTTGCAGATGACGACGCAGAGGTTGATGGAGGCCCAGTCGGGCTCGGGGCAGCCGCAGTCGGCGCAGAAGCGGTTGGCATCCACCACCCAGATCCTCTCGGCCACCTCCGAGTTGGAGAGAGCCTCGGCGATGGACCACCGCATGGCTTCCACCCACTCCTCCTTCTCCTGCTCCGAGTCGGCCGAGAAGCTGCCGGTGGGGGACGGGGGTGAGGGAGGGCATGGGTGGGGGAGGGGCAGCCCCCCTGGCATCTCTTCCCCTCCCCCCTCAGCCCACCTGAAGATCCGGTACGGCGTCGTGAGCTCGAAGCCCCTGCGATCCACCTCCTTGACGTTGCCCACCTTCATCTCGATGTAGGTGATGCCGATGCCCAGCTGATAGTCCTGGGGGGGGGGGGGCGAGGGTGGGCGGAGGGGTGAGGGAGGGCAGCGGTGGGGAGGGGGATGGGCAGTGCTGGTGCCAGGGCTGCCCGCACGCCGCAGCGGTACGAGGGGTCCTGTGGGTTCTGGGGGGGGGGGGTGCGATGCTCCCCAAGGCTCGGAGCTGGCGGGGAGGGGGGTTGCAGCCCTGGGGGGGTCACCAGCCCGCGGGGTCTGAGCCGTCCCCGCTTGGGGGGGTGGCACAACTGCAGTGCCCCAGCTCACGTCTGCTCATGCTGTGGACTTGGAGGGAAGGGGTCCCCGCTCGGAGTGGCATGGGGGTCCCCCACGGCACCCCCCCAGCCACCCACCTCCGCGTTCTTGTAGAGGAAAACTTTGTCCCCGGCCACGGCCACGAACAGTTTGTGCTTGAAGCCCCGCAGCTCCAGGAAGCCGCTCTTGTCGGCGGGGTCGGTGGCCGAGGGCAGCGATGTCCTCTCCGGAGCTTTGCTCTTCCGCTCCTCCACGACCTGCTGCAGGGTCCGTATCCACTCGTTACGGTCCGCTGCGGGGCCGGAGGGGACACGGGTCAGGATCAGGCTCCGGGGATTTCGGGGGGTCATCCCTTGAGCAGGGACCCCCCACCCCCCCACCGCTCACCGTCGCTCTCGGCCCGAAACACGAAGTTGCGGTTGTTGGTGACGACCTCGAATTTCTGGTCCCCGACGCTGGCGACGCAGGAGATGGAGGAGACGGGGATGAAGCGCTTGGAGTAGGCGTCCTGGGGTTGAGCAGGGTGGGAGAGATGCCCCGCTCACCACCGCGGCGAGACAAGGGCTACGAGGATGAGGAGGGGACTGGAGCATCTCCACTACGAGGAGAGGCTGAGGGAGCTGGGCTTGTTCAGCCTGGAGAAGAGAAGGCTGAGAGGGGACCTTAGAAATGCCTACAAATATCTGAAGGGTGGGTGTCAGGA